>NW_024730668.1:6992208-7087357 GCF_018991925.1 Homarus americanus
ACGGATTCACTGCAAGAGCTTGAAGTTATATTTGCAGATGTGCCTCAGCCCAGTCCAATAGTCACTCATGATGTAGAGCTGATAGAAGATGCAAGTTCGGTGAAGCAGGCTTCTTATCGTGTTTCTCCTAGCAAACTTAAGATACTGAGGGAGGAGATCCAGTTCCTGTTACAACATGGTTTGGCAGATCCAAGCAACAGCGAGTGGGCCTCGCCGTGTGTACTCCTACCCAAGCCAGATGGGAGTTCACGCATGTGCACTGACTACAGGCTAGTTAATGTACTCACATGGCCGACTCCTTCCTGCTACCCGGAATCGACGGCATCATTGACGCTGTTGGCGATGCCAGTTATGTCACCAAGCTAGACCTTTTAAAAGGGAAGTACCAAGTGCACCTTTCAGAAAATGACAAGAAGGTCTCTGCTTTTGTCACTCCTGACGGTTTGTATCAATATACTGCTATGCCTTTTGATAAGCAAAATATCCCAGCTACTTTCCAGAGGATGATGACTGCCGTTACCACTGGCTTGGAAGGAGTGCCTGTCTATCTGGATGACTTGGTGATCTACTCGTCGTCGTGGAGTGAACATCTGTCTTCATTATGGTCTCTGTTTCAACATTTATCTGATACCAAACTCACTGTTAACTTTGTTAAAAAGTGAGTTTGGGCTTACCCGGATAATCTTCCTCGTACATGAAGTAGGTGGAGGAGCAGTAACACCTGTCATGGCCAAAGTGAAGGCCATAAATAACCTTCCTGTCCACACTAATCGCAAAGCAGTGCATCGTTTCTTGGGCATGGAAGGCTACTACCTACGTTTCTGTCCTAACTTTTGTCAAGTTGCTGCCACCCTGACTGACTTTGTTTGCCAAAGAAAGATTTTGCGTGGTCTACTGTCTGTCAGACTGCCTTTGACAAGATCCATTCCCTACTTATATCAGCACTGGTTCTTCTTGCTCCGAATTTTCTGTGTCCCTTCATTTTACAAGTTGATGCCAATGATGTTTGGACTTGTGCAGTATTAGTACAGGCAGATGATATCGAAGTCTTACATCCAATATGATATATGACTGTAAGGCTTAAGCCTCATCAACGCAATTACTTTACTATAGAGAAAGAAACTGTAGCTCTGCTTATGGCATTGAAAAAGTTTGACGTATACCTTGACAGCACCAATCAGAAAATTGTAGTTTACAGTGACAATAATCCTTTACAGATCGTGACTCGTATGAATAACAAGAATCAGAGACTTTCTAGGTGGTTTTTAAATCTGCAGCCATATAATATTGAGATCAGACATATTAAAGGAAAAGAGAATCTTATAGCAGATGCTCTATCTTGTGCAGCAGACTGAATAAAAACATAAGTGTTTTATCTTAAAGAGGGAAGTGCTATGTAGCACCACATATATATTTGATTTATAGGTAATTTCCTTACATATTCAGAGGTAATTACCCTTCTTGTTCAGTAGGTAAGGCTATATTTTATATTACTTTGTTCCAATATGTAATTATTGTTTACTATGTATTAAATATTATTGTATACTATGTTTGTGTAAATTAAATCAGTTTAATGTTGTGTATTAGTGAGGTAAAATATTGGAATTGAAGACATGGTTTCAGCACTGTGTTGGCACTGGCCACCAATTCAGCCGGTGGAGACCGTGAGAAAAGCAGACTTGCCTGGCTGGTGTGAGGTTGTAGTTCAGTTGGTCTGGACTCAGGATATTATTGTGGAGATAAGAGGTGTATACTTTTTGTACTGTTTAAGTGCATTTTAAGGCTGAAGTTAGGGCTTACATTGAGTAAGGCTGTGGTTCTCAATATTTCATTGTTTTTCCTTTGCACGTCCCTTGTATATTTGTTCTTTAATTTTATTATACTAATTTATGCAGTGTATAATTTCTCCTTACTATGAAACCCATTTAGTTTGAGTTAATGAAGCTTAGTGTTAAGAACCTGGGGGGAAGTAATACGAATTGTTATAAGACTTACCCTGCTTATAAATGTGACCACTAGTGGCAGGGGTGTGTTTCTCTATGCTATCACGATCAAGCCTCGCCTTTTATTTTAACTAGTGGCAGAATCTTGATAAGGAGGAGTGATGGCATATATATATATATATATATATATATATATATATATATATATATATATATATATATATATATATATATAAATATATATATATATATATATATATATATATATATATATATATATATATATATATATATATATATATATATATATATGGCACACGGACTTCAAACATACAATCAAGACCTCACCAGCCAGGATTCGAACCCCCCAGAAATTTCAGTGTAATTTCAAACGCCGCGCCATTGGTGATGCTGAGTTCAAGGTCGTCTGAGGGAAGACCGCGCTCCCGCACGTAGCGAGAGTTTGTGGAACCAGGCCTATACGATATTAAATGTAGTTTACCAAATTAATAATGATGTGATTCATGAAGTTAAGGGACTATTATTAAATTTAAAATTATTATAGATCGTTTATCAGTCTGAATAATGTTAAGGGTGTCCCAAGAAAGTTATTAATTAGGCGGAAAATATGTCACTTAGGCCTAGGCTACCACCTTGGGTAGACACAAGGCTGGCTGGCTCTCAATCAGACGACAGCGGTCGAACAGAGAGGGCAGACTGTGCGTCAGAGAGGACGAAACGGTCACGTGGTCTAGTCACCTGTGTTGCGCTATGCAGTATAACAAGTAAGTCTCATTCAATCTCAGCTAGGGTTTAGATAGGGTAATGATACAGTTAACAAGAGCTAACAGTGAGTTCATTTCAGGGTTTCCGTCAGAACCCATTTGACTGCGAGAGATTGACTGAGAGAGATTGACTGCCGTTTGAGACTGCCTTTGATGATTCATGTTTTGCGATTGTCGCAGTTGGAACGATCAGTGCAGGCTTGTCACTGGTCAGCGGGGATATCAAGGGATCTCTTGAGTGAACAAGTGCTCCCTACAACTAAACGACACCGGACCAGCATCAGCATTGGGTGATCAGTTCTTCCCACGTGGGTGCACAGCACCCCGTGTTTTAGGTCAGCTGGAAGTATTACCTACTCGCCAGGGTCACCTGCTGGCGTTCTCTCTTTCCACCCATGGACGCACTGAGAGTACACTGAGGCTATCTGAGTAAATTAATGGTCACACACTGAGACCAAGAGTCTCGGGGATACCTAGAGAAACATTTTATCTCCAATATTACAGGTGTATGTTGAGTTGGGTGAAGCAAGGTTCCCAGGTATTGGTGGTCTCAATAACTTCTTAATATGGTGATAATATTTTTGGGTGTAGTTAATACCATTTTTTCAGTTACTGACATTATCTTGATGTGTGTAGTTTAATATTTCTTAAATAATTTTGATAATATTGTTTTTTAATGTTTGTGTCACTAATTGAAACCAGAGTGATAATGTGATTTAGTTCCTTTAATGCATTTAATATTTCTTTATAATTTCAATCTCAGGTATAACCTTTGTTCCCTAGAGTAGTGTTTAAGTTAGGTTAGGAAGTGTGCATCTGTTGGGTAATATAATTTTGTTGAGTGCCCTAAAGGCCTATTCAGGGTGGAATTAATAATTTCTTATTTTTTATACCATTTCCTCAGTGATTGATATTATTTTGTTGAAAGCCCTGAAGGCCTGTTTCATGTGTGCAAGCAACATTTCTTACTACTTTGAATTTATTGTTGTCTAATGAGGCATTGTCTGAGTTTCTAATAATTGCAATATCATGTATAACTTTTATTCCCCAGAGTAGTGTTTTAAGTTCAGGTGAAGAGGTGCTCATATGTTGGTGTTCCATTATTTGATTGTGTCTGCAGTGTTGGAGGGAATATAAGTGTCTAAATTTTACAGTGTGTCTCATTCATCACAGTCACAGATGCTATCCTTCCACGGGTCACGGAGAATTAATTTTGTTTAGTAAATTTAAGTGTTCGTGTGCTGGTTCGGGTTTTTTCTCAAAGGGGGCACTTCCACTGCAATTTCCATCTAATAATTAAAATACCCCAAGTCAAGTGAGAATTAAATTTCCATCAATTTCCGACCGGTTACAAATATATATATATACATACATATATATATATATATATATATATATATATATATATATATATATATATATATATATATATATATATATATATATATATATATAAAACAAAGAAGTATGTCTGTGTGTTTGTTTCATTGTGTGTCCGCACGAGAATCTCGGAAACTACTTTACCGATCTGTAGTGAATCTGTAGTGATGATGATGGATGGTGTTATATGTAATGATGATGGATGATGTTTTATGTAGTGGTGGTGGATGTTGTTATATGTAGTGATGATGGGTGGTGTTATATGTAGTAGTGATGATGGATGGTGTTATATGAAGTGGTGATGGATGTTGTTATATGTAGTGATGATGGGTGGTGTTATATGTAATAGTGATGATGGATGGTGTTATATGTAGTGATGATGGATGTTGTTATATGCAGTGATGATGGATGGTGTTATATGTAGTGATGATGGATGGTGATATATGTAGTGATGATGGATGGTGTTATATGTAGTGATGATGGATGGCGTTATATGTAGTGAAGATGGATGGTGTTATATGTAGTGATGATGGATGATGTTATATGTAGTGATGATGGGAGGTGTTATATGTAGTGACGATGGATGGTTTTATATGTAGTGATGATGGATCACCGGTGTTATATGTAGTGATGATGGATGTTGTTATATGTAGTGATGATTAGAGAATAAAATAATAACAGTTTATGCTAAAGAAATATACTTTGCTTTACCGTTGTAGTGAAAAACATGGTGGAACTTACATACACCGTTAATGAACTATTGATGGAAGAAGAAGTATCGAGGACTGAACAGTGAGACAATGTGGAGCCTCCCGGAGGGTGGCGTCCGACCGTGGCCTAGCGGATGAGCCACCCGGAGCGAACAGCGGACAGTCGGTCACAGGAAACAGATCAGGAAAAGGAATCCCGTCTTAATGCCAACAGAAAGCGAACAGCGGACAGTCGGTCACTGGAAACAGATCAGGAAAGAGAATCCCGTCTTAAAATTAACAGAAAGCGAACAGCGGACAGTCGGTCACAGGAAACAGACCAGGAAACGGAATCCCGTCTTAATGCTAACAGAAAGCAAACAGCGGACAGTCGGTCACAGGAAACAGATCAGGAAAGGGAATCCCGTCTTAATGCTGACAGATAGCAAACAGCAGAAAGGCGTTCTCTAGAAAATGATCAAGCGCATGAAATTCGTTTGAATGCTAATAGACAGAGAGCTGCGGGATCAAGAATTCTAAGAAAGAATACACAGTGGCATCCACTTGCAAGAGGAGCATTTAACTATGACAATGATATAGAATGTGAAAAGTATCCCTCTGTTGTCATTGGCAACATGGATAAGAAATTTGAACACTGCTGGACTGTGCTGTTCTCATGGGAAAGTACGACTGCCAAATTTGGAAAAACCACCACAACCATTGAAAACTCTCATGCTGGGAACAACACCAGAGTCAAAACACTTCTTGGAAAATATACTGAAGTACAATTCATGCTTCCAGATGACATCCTTTGGAGCTACCAGAGTAGTTCATGAGCACGGATACCTGCCCACATTCAAAGTCCAGGGTTAAGTCTATCACAAAGCAGGATCCCTCTTACCACTGGAAGATGAGCAGGCAAAGTTTCTCCAAATCTACTTCATGGGAGATCATGAAAAGCAGACTACTATCAGGTGTGGCAATATTCAAGGTGTCAGACATGACATTGTCTTATCTATTCAAGAAATGTTGCATGAGCGCAACACGTTTGTACAGTCATTTAAAAATGCCCTGGAAAACATGCCTTCTGATGTGTACAAAGTCAGGATCAAAGCAGACACGACTCCTAAAGGAGAACATGAAAGAAGATTCAATGCTTCTGTAGTTGATGAAGTAGCCATCCTGATTTTCGGTCAAGAATTTGAGAAACGAGACATCATACTCAAAATGAGAGACGAGTCGCTCACAAGAAGAACATGATGCCACATGTACTGGAAGCTACAATACTGACAGGAAAAGCTAAAGGAGAGGACGTTTTGATACCAAGGATACCTCTCATCACCACTGACCTGCCATTTGAGTTCAAGCGACTTCAGTTCCCGGTTAAAGTGAGCTTTGCCATCTACAAAAGCCAGGGACAGTCCCTAAAGATGGTTGGCCAAAACCTGGTGTTTCCTTGCTTCTCTCATGGACAGTTCTATATTGGATGCTCCAGAGTGGGAACTGGCAAAAATCTATACATACTTGCTGTTAATGGCAAAACCAAAAATGTGGTCTACCTGAATGCACTGCAGTGAGACAATGTGGAGCCTCCCGGAAGGTGGCGTCCTACCGTGGCCTAGCGAAAGAGCCGCCCGGAGGGCGGCGATTCCGCTAGTGTATATATATACAGTAGATATATATATATATATATATATATATATATATATATATATATATATATATATATATATATATATATATATATATATATATATATATATGTATGTATGTGTGCATAAAAAATGTGGAAAAAGAAAATCACAAATTTACTTAAGCGCTTTCGTATATTTAACACATCTTCAAAAGCAAATTTCACACAAACAAAAATGTACATGGACCTCAATATACAAACAATACCCCATTACTTACGTATCAAAACTTGGACTTCCACGTGGGAACAGAAGTGTTACACGGCACCACCTTACACTCCCTGGTACCGTCTCAGAGAAGAGAATGAGAATCCTTTACTACAGTTTTCTTTTATTTATTTATATTTTCATTATAAGTTTACTGCCACGGGGTAAACTCTTAGGTTAACTAATTAAATAAGTGGAAGGAAATACCGAACTCTTAAATCACTCGAAAAACAAGATTAAGCTATATCGTTAACCATAAATTTCCCTCGTGAACAAATAAAGTCGTGATCCAGGTAAGCTTGTAGATAATGAATGTAATAAAGTTACTGGGCTCAGAAAATTACTTATGAAGGGTAGTTAAACATGGTAGTAATTTTCTTATAGCTATAATTAATATCAATGTTTCCAAATATATAAACACACCAAAAGGTTTTATAAACAGTTACTGTAATAACTCACTGATACAAGAAAAATTAGTAAGATCACTGAAGTCACTGATAAGAGAGAGAAATGTATGAACACTGAAAACACTGAGATAAGGGAAGACTGAATATGAACACTATGATGGCCTCAGACGGAGAATCGCCCTTAATACTTTGGTAAGAATCACTGGCCAAGGAGAATAAGCGTCGTGTCCTAATATAAAAATAATCACTGAGAAGGTTCACAGGTAGGACACACAATTGTTACACTAAGCTTGTATACATGAGAATAAAATTAATACACATAAGAAGCCTTAGCGCAAGTTAACTGGCCGTGATAAGAGTCAAGAATGCGCTGGAGACAAGTCAACTCGTTGAAGGAGCCAACGAAATCTGGGAATTCTGAGTTCCTGACGTGGCAAGAACTTTGGATCTTAAAATGTGATTGGTTCCCGTGGTGGTGTCAGCTGGTGATCTGGAAACAAGTTGAAGCGCGAGGGACGGTGGGAGGTTCTAACTGCCGCCTCTCTGTCGCGCCGGGACTTCTTGATATTTCTATACTGGCAGATAGCGAGCGAGGGGATGCGTTACATTACATGTCACAATTTGAAAATACCTAAAACCCCTAGAACATCTCGGGTGAAAGATGAAAGCCAAGTATGAAGCATACTTCTCTGGATTGCTATGCCGAGGCGCTGTAACAAGCCTGGAACCCAGTTCATTGAAGATCTTCGGGGCATTTTATGCCCTTGGATATTAGAGTCTCTGATCCTATTTGGATAAAATAATAACCATGGCTGAAGGTCCAATACTTCATTCTGGAGTTCCCTTGAGCTTGCTACCCTTCCTGCTCTAGCTGCACTCCAGGTAAGATAAGGCAGAAGGGCATAATTTTGTAGTCTACAACTTTGTGAGGAGATACGGGGTATCATGGGAATCCAAGTGACCCGTTTTCACGTCCATCCCTTAAAAGTCGTCCAATTTCCTTAGGAGGACGAAGAGGATCGTGTTGGCGCCCTGCTCGATCGTCTAGCAAGATTCCGGCAAGTTGCTCCTCATTCATCTTGCAATGTGCTCATCAGCTGAAATTATTTTACATTTCGAAATATTGAGGGCGAAGTCTAGTACTTCTGCCGGAGTCAGCACTTGTCTTATATCCTTTGAAAATGAATCCGCTCAACTTATCAGAATGCCGTCATCCAAGATCTAAAATTCTAAATGATTCCTAGACAGACTGTCTATGGGCTCCTTTGCCATTAAGCAATAAAATTCTGTTCCTTGTTGATTCTTGCTGGCGTTCAGAGGAGGGGACAACGGAGACGGCGATAGACAAATTTAATGACCTTTCTCATATGTAATTTGATTACCACACAGTGTTCAGTGGCGTTGTTGGTGAAGGCCCTTGATTCGTGGATTACTATTTGCAACCTTGGCGGATTCCAAACCCTAGTTGATTTTGTGTTAACAGTAAAGTGGATGCCCCGGAGGACACTACCCACCACTGCCCTAGCGACGAGACGAGGCGGTGAAGGGTGTTAGTTATTAGGATGGGCACGATTCGACCATCTTATTTTTTATTTATTTTTATTTATTTTTTTTTAATGAGCACGAGGCTTCCCCAAAAGAAGATAGTAATCACCACACATTTTACCTGATGAGTAATCACCTTACTGTTATCTAGAGGGGTTAGGGTAGGATAGGTTAGGTTAGGGTGGGTTAGAATAGGTCTGGTTAAGTTATGTTGGATTATGTAATGTTAAATTAGATTAGGATAGCGTTAAGTTTATTAATATTAAGGTGAAATAGGTTGGGACTAAGCGTCAATGACTTACGGATGGATTTTTTTAGAAATATATTTGTTGTTCTTTCTTTTTTTACGGGGATCAGCCCACCCGGGCACAGGTCACTGACCCACGTCAGGGCCTGGGGATATGATAATGATAATGATAATATTAATAATAATAATAATAATAATAGTAATAATAATAATAATAATAATAATAATAATAATAATAATAATAATAATAATAATAATAATAATAATAATAATAATAATAATAATAATAATAATAACTATTATTATTATTATTATTATTATTTTTATTATTATTATTATTATAATAAATCAAAAAATAATAACAAAATACTTGTACTAAAAATTAAAAATTATATACTAAAAATAATAATAATAACCATAAATAAATACAAAAACGAGAAAAATAAACCAAGAATGAGAAACGATATACATTATGTATGTTGTGTTGTCAAAGTAAGAGAAACAATTGAGACCCACCAATTGTATGTAAATGAGGCAGGAAGTCAGATCAGCAACCTGGGACTTGGTCACAATTTTTGTGATGCCATATGGCAGCAGGGTCTACCATTAGACAACGCATTATGCTTCCAATATCTTCCCAAGCGGTAGTGCCTCCCTGTATATACTGTATACCTATATCTATACATCTATACCTATTTATTTATACCTATCTAACTATCTATCTATCTATCTATCTATCTGTCTATCTATCTATCTATATATATATATATATATATATATATATATATATATATATATATATATATATATATATATATATATATATATATATATATATATATATATGAGGGTGGTCCTTATTTTGGGGCAAAAAACAAAATTTGCCATTTTTTTGTCACAGACCCTGGCAAAAGTTTTCATTTGGGGTAGAAACATTGCCTGTAAAATATTTTTTTAAATATCTTAATAATTAGAGGTTGCTCAAGTCAAATGAAATTTAACAATATTATGCCTATGCTTAATGTTCATAACACATCATTTCCTAGCCCCCAAGCCTGGCCCCCCCCCCCCACTTAGTCTAAGTGGGTATTAGCTGCTCAAGGCAGGGGTCGCATGAGGACCAGTCTCACTCTTTGTCGCCCAGTAAGGTCTGCTTGAGGGCATTAGGGAATGATTTCCTGTGGTCAGCAACTGCCTGCAGTAGATACTGCAGTTGCTGTTCGTCCTTGGTGATGCGGCCTGAGAAATCTTGGACTAAGGCTACTCCTCTTTCTGCATGATCATTGATCACAGACAAAGCTTGTACACTGGCTTTTGCATTTTGGAAGCCAGGATCATCTTTCCACTGTTCTACTGGGAGGGCCAGGAAATCTGTATTCAAGTTGAGCTTTTTGAAAAATGACTTTGTGTTCTTTGTCGTGAAATCATATAGGTTCTTCACATGGAGTGTGTCTGGATTGATTGTAACCCGTTTGACATACTTTTGTTCTCCAATAACGATGTTCATAGCTTCCAACATGCGGTCCTTCACTGCTGGGAGAACATCGTCATCAAAGACGGCCAATGCAACCAACTCTTCTGACAAGTACCAGAGGTGTCTCATCAGTTTGTGGAAAGTTGCCTTTGATATGGCATCGCTGATGGTACTGTAGTCTTGTAGAGCTTTAAGCAACATCAGATCTCCTTTTGGTGCCTTTGCAGCAAGTGGAGCAGTTGTCCAAGCCTTCACATATATTCAGGCAAATAAAATGCACAAATCTCTTAGTCTTCTGTTCTTTTTTGGAGTAAGCTTAAAATGAGAACGGAATAACCAAACTTTGAAGGAATAAATGGTCTTTGCCATCCATCGTGCTTGGTGCATTGCACCAAGAGCAGAAAATCGTACTCCCCGAGAAGGTGATGTGCCAAGGAAGATGGAGGCCAGCTCTAGCAGCTCTCGATAATCATCTCGAAGCTGTGTCTCCAATAGAGCCTTCTGAATGAAGTTGGTTAGATCGTCCCTAACAGCTCTGACCGATTTCTCTGCCAGATCGTCGGTGGAGGAGTCTTCAAACTTCTGCTTGTCAATTTGTTCCCATTTGGCGTGGAATCTTCGGAACAGTTGTATGTCAGGAGCAGCTGAGTGCCCCATTACAGCTTCAAAAGCAGCTCCAGGTACAAGTTCTAGTACATAGTGGCGGCAGGCAAAATATAGCAAATCACGACCCAGCAACTGCTCAATTTTGACACACGCACTCATGTGGTGACCAGTATTTGAGCTTGTTGTATCAAAGCACATGCCATGCACGATGTCTGCAATATGCCATTGCTGCAAAGCCTTCACAACAGCTTTTGCTTGTTCATCACCGGCACCAGAGGGAAGTTTTGGAACAGCAAGAAGTTGGGAGGTGCCATTGCCTGAGACAAGAACTGGGAGTCTGTCAACATAGCCCCCATGCCCCGTCAAATCAGGCATCAATTTACCATCACAGTGAACAATTAAAACTAACTCTGGTTTGAAGTTTGAAAGGATTTCAGCTGCCCTGCTACTGCAATGATGCTGACGTTTCCTCCTGATGCTTGATCGATTCAGAATCAATTCACTGACGTCATGGCCCAGACTCCGAGCAGTTTGGGTGACAATGTGCATGGCCATTCTATCTGAGGACTTGGTCCGATCTAATGCTGCAGAAAGTTCTGGAGTTAGAACTTCTTTTCGCCCACGCTTCTTGACAGTAGGTGGAGTTTGAAGTGCTGATGGGCCATGAACTGGGTTGGATTCCTCAGAAGAAGACGTACTACTGCTGTCCAAGACAACGATGGCCTGGCATTTTTTGGCTTCTTCCTCTGCACTGTCTGCAGCAAACTTCCTTTTCATTGCTTTCTTGAGAGTTTCTTCTCGTCGTTTCTGTCTTTTCAGGAATACTTTGTCAAGAGATGACATTGCCCCACGACGCCCTTTTTCTCGTTGCGCTATTAAGAAATCCTTATCCTCCTGAACTGTCATCATATTCAAAGCATTCACATGTGCAATGTCAAAGAGATCTTCAAATGTATCAGTGAACTCTTTCTCTTTCTGCTTTTGAGTTTCTGTCTTTCTTGAAGAGTTCTTTTTCAAATTACTCCACTTGTCAAACATTTTGTGCAATTGATTCACACAATCTGGTTTGTGGTGTGTGGGAATGTTTGCTTTTGTTCAAAATTGGAGAACTTTGTCTGTGACTTCCCCAGCTGCCACTCTGATGTTTTTTTCTGTATGCGATGCAGGCTTAAAAAATACTGTAACACTTGCCTGTTTGAAGGTAACTTAGCCCCTGTAATGTAATCATATAATGTCTTTATCAAATACACATTTTCTCGTGTTTTTACTCCTGCATTAGCCATTTTGACCTGAGGAATAAAGAAATTAACTATTAGTATAAATTAATAATGAGAATACTCTGCAGAACTGTTTCTAATTTCCCCAATCATCAATCACGACCAGCAAAAACTCACCACAATCGTGCCAAATGCGACGCACTAGTGGTGGACATAATCGGCTACAAAGTAATCGACTACATCGATTACTTAATTTTTGACAGCTTTGAGCAACCTCTAAATATCAATATATTTAAAAATACCTCTACACACGATGTTTTTGTCCTAAATGGACACTTTTAGCAGGGTGTGTGGTAAAAAATTCCCAAGTTGAAAAATAAGGACCACCCTAATACATATATATATGAATATATATATATATATATATATATATATATATATATATATATATATATATATATATATATATATATATATATATATATATATATATATATATATATATATATATATATATATATGCTGATAACCACAAGGAAAAAGAAAACACGAAGTTCCCAAGCGCTTTCGTGTAATTCACATGTTCAGGGGTGAGTACAGACTAAAATAGAAGTGCAGAACAAGTTATATATATACAGAGAAGGGTGGGAACAAGTCCATATCAGGATAGGTTAAAGAAACTTAACTTGCATTCCCTAGAAAGACGAAGAGTGCGGGGAGATATGATAGAAGTATTTAAGTGGGTGAAAGGAATCAATAAAGGGGATATAGATAAAGTTCTTATAATATCCGAGCAGGATAGGACTCGGAGCAACGGATTCAAGTTGGATAAGTTTAGGTTTAGGAGGGAGATAGGAAGAAACTGGTTCACAAATAGGGTGGTGGACGAGTGGAACATGCTTAGCAACTTTGTAGTAAGTGCGGGAACTCTGGAAAGTTTCAAAAGGAGGCTAGATAGATTCATGGATGATAGAGAGTGGTAGTAACTCTCGACAGGAGCTGCCATGCACAGGCCAACCGGCCTATTGCAGACTCCTTATTTTCTTATGTTCTTATGTTCTTTAAGTATAGGTAATGACCCTACTAATCTTTTCAAAAGCACCGCAGCGGTCGGTAGTCAGGTCAGAGGGAAAACTGACCCAACCTTCTCACCTGGTTACAAATCTTCTTAATTACAAAATTGTCCAATTTGTACATACCGTTACTCAAATTCATGTTAACGGATTCCGTATGTTTAATGAGACTAGATTCTATAATGATCCTGGTCGTATGTGGTTCTCCAGTGTCTAGTTTAATAATGCCTTACCGTGGCTCCGACACACCAACACGCACCTCCTGGCCGCCCAGGTGCTGCCACCCTCGCCAAATTCATCACCTTGTAGCTCCATATTTTCTCTTCAGCCTCTTCGAAACACCTGGGTAATGGAATTGGTGTTATGAAGCTAATCATATCAATTATGAATAATCATTCAGTACATGGACATATAAAGTCAAAATCATTTCTCTTCTCATTTCTGGTCCCAAAATTGGTCAACTTAGTAAGGCACACATTTTCCTCACTACAAGTCTTGTGGCATAAAAACTATTTTCTGGTACCAGACAACAAATGGGTATAGAAAATACCCTTATTATCTGCGTATTAAGAAATTTAGTAAGTAAAGACTCTAATATCGGCTTCAAGTCTCTAGCAATAATCTTATTTACGTGATTGTTATTGATAAAGCACTCTTATTATTCCAAAATGTAACGACAATTAATGATGTAGCTCATTTGAGCAGTATGGTAGCCAAGATATTCTCTTGGCGGTAATGGCAGAGGGATATAATGCGAAGCTCATATGTTTACCAAGACTCACACCGGAGTTAAGTTACGAGGTTATCACTTACCTGATCGAAGGACTCAGTTGATCTCAACTTAATTTTCACAGTGGTTGCTCCGTTAGTTGATTTATTTTCATACTTGTTTGTTCGGGCGATATCTTGGGAATTTTTTGAATTAGGAACCTCAAATTTGGACACAATAATGACCAAGTACTATGGCAAAATCATTTTGTTTCGCTCACTTTGTGAACCATTTTTTCCACATTCCGTCTCTGGGTGTCGCACGATGTGTGTATAGCACGTACACATTGAATGTACCACTACTTGTCCGAAAAATAGGTGAAAGGTAGCTGGTTCCCGTGTTTTCAGGATACAGTAGAATTAATTCAATGCTTCAAAGATCAATGCTTGTGACACATGTTAGTCTCACCTCTGCCATTGCAGCGAAAAACTACGTGAACTATATTGATTATACATAAAAACAAGTTTATCTGGTGGTTGATCGAGTGACACAAAATTGTGTAATATTAGTGACAATTGGTCGTTAATAGTTAAACATGGCTTCTTATTATACAGTGAAAAAGGTTTAACATTAAGATTTTATTTCTCCTTAGTTCAGCTGACTCGGAGTACAAACTGTACAAATGTGGTAAATTCATTCTATCCCCAGACCAACGTCTTCTAGCATCTTCAAATGTTTGGTAACCAACACTGGCATCTGGAGATGCATAATATTCAGCTACTTTATGCAGGGAAGGTGTCTGATGCCTGGATAGACACACTGCTGCATCATTGACTGGTGCTGTGGTAGATGTCAATGACGCTGACTATAATATGACCAAGATGTATACCGCCCCTCCCCCCTGCTGATCACGCCAATTAATCCTGTTCTTAATTCACCAAACTTCTGAAATATCATGGTGAATCTGTTTTGATTGTTCCTTATTGTTCAGTCGAGGATAACTGAGGACAATCGATTAAGATTTATCCACAAGTAACACTGGGGTATAAATCCCGTGAGGCGCAAAGTGTTGAGTGAGAGTGAAGGATATATGTCACAATGTTTGCCTTTAGCAACCTGCCTCAATATGCCTACAAGCTACCTGTAGTTTACTCACCACGGTCATGAGTTGTATTGTTGGTATACTTAATTACTGTATATACTTAGTTGGTACTTGTATTTATGTTGATTGTGTTGTGTTTTTCGTAGTTTGAAACGTTACGTCTAGCTTTTGAATAAGAAAAAATGGTAAGAGAAGCATTTTTTTTTTTTTTTTTTACGGGATTAGCTCACCCGGGCACAGGTCGAACGATGTTAGTAAGCAAATAGACAAACTAAAGCCTAATAAGTCACCTGGTCCCGATGAGATATTTGCCAGAGTATTAAAGTAATATAAGGAAGAGCTTAGTATGCCCTTAGCAAAGTTGTTTAACATGTCCATAAAAACAGGTGTAGTACCAGAATCCTGGAGGATAGCGAATGTAATACCGATTTTCAAGAAGGGGGATAGATCACTATCCTCTAACTACCGCCCAATCAGTCTAACATCAATAGTAGGCAAATTACTGGAAGCAATCATTTCAAACTCTATACGAAATCACCTGGAGAAGCACAAGTTGATCAATGATTCCCAGCATGGCTTCACAAGCGGACGTTCTTGTCTAACTAATCTATTAACATTCTTTTCATCAGTTTTCGAATCGGTGGACGAGGGGCACAATTATGATGTGGTATATCTCGACTTTAGCAAAGCCTTCGACAGAGTCCCCCACGAAAGACTAATTAGAAAGGTAGAAGCACATGGCATCAAAGGTAACATCCTTAAATGGATTAGGGCGTGGTTACAGGACAGGAAACAGCGAGTGAGCATTAACTGCACTAAGTCCCATTGGAGCAACGTCACAAGTGGAGTTCCCCAAGGCTCAGTACTTGGACCATTATTATTTATTATATACATAAACGACATAGATATCGGCATAGACAGCAACATAAGTAAATTTGCTGATGACACTAAAATAGGACGTGTTATTAAATCTGACGAGGACTCCGCAAAACTACATGAAGATCTAAAAAAAAATTTCGAATGGTCTGAAAAATGGCAGATGAAATTCAACTTGGACAAATGTAAAGTACTCAGTATAGGAGATGTAAACAGGAAAACCAGATACCAGATGAACAAAGATGCCATAGAGAAATCCTACTGCGAGAGAGATTTAGGAGTAATGATAAGTAGGTACCTCAAGCCAAGTAAACAATGTGTTTTTGCTCGTAACAAGGCTAATAAAGTACTTGGGTTCATACAAAGGAGTGTTAGTTACAAGACTAGCGAGGTTATCCTAAAACGGTATCTTGAGCTTGTGAGACCACACCTGTATTACGCAGTTCAGTTCTGGTCACCGTATTACAGGATGGATATAGAATCATTGGAAAGAATTCAGAGGAGAATGACAAGACTAATCCCGGGCATTAGGAACCTTGTGTATAGAGACAGGTTAAAGCATCTTAATTTGCACTCCCTCGAGAGACGTAGAGCGAGGGGCGACCTGATAGAGGTGTATAAGTGGAAGTCAGGGCTAAACAAAGGGGACATTACAAAGGTACTCAAACTATCCAACCAGGAGCAATCTCGTAACAATGGTTTTTAATTAGACAAATTTAGATTTAGACATGAAATAGGTAAACACTGGTTTGGAAACAGAGTAGTGGATGAATGGAACAAGTTACCTAATATCATCATTAACTCGAATACGCTGAATAGCTTCAAACATAGGTTGGATGCTTATATGAGCAATTGGGGTTGGGTGTAAACTGGACTGCGCAGTATGGGCCAATAGGCCCGCTGCAGTTTCCTCCATTCTTATGTTCTTATGTGAAGTGTTTCTGTTTATAATAAGATCTGGAGTATCAAAATAATGGTTATTTACATATTGTACAATGCTCCTTTAAGTTTATGTAGTTATTCGTATTTTTTTTTTAAGACTGCATAATTAAAATGTTTATAAGGATTATAATAATTTGTGTAAAGAAAGCCTTTATCAATTACCAAGTGATGTTGGAATCATATGCTGCTACACAATGTCAGCTTCCAGTGATTTCCGTAACCCTCTTTTAGGATTTTTAAAGGGATGATTTATTGTACAGGGTGGTCCAATCAAAGTAAACCATGTTAAAAATTAAATAAAAAAAAACATGAAATGAGCAAAATCCATATTTAAGCAGTTCGAAATTTTCCGAAAACCTTTGGAAATAGTAGTTATTAGTGTTTGAAAGATATGTCAACCAAATGTGCACTCCTCTTCGCAATACACTGCTGCAGTCGTTGGCGAAATTTGTGCATGACTCTAAGAAGCACATCTGGAAAAAATGGCATCAACCTCCTGGCGAATTCTGTCTTACAGATCGTCAATATCGTGGAATCGATGAGAGTACACCTTCTTTTTAAGGTACCCCCATAAGAAGAAATCTGGGGTTGTCAAATCTGGTGACCGCGGAGTCCAAGGAATGTCACCAAACCGGGAAATGATGTTCCCTGGGAAGAACCTGTTCCACAGCAAACACACGCTGCTCGGCCAACGATCCATGGTGCACTAAATCCAAGGCCACGTGCCATCAACTGCCACCCCGCTTCTTCCTCCCACTCAGACCCCTACCCAGAGTTGCCACCTTAAAACAGGTTCACTTTAATTGAACCATCCTGTACTATACAGCAAAGACCACTAAAAAGTATATATTTTATTTTACTTTGCCTCAACTGAGTGATTTATAACTATTTCATTCACTTAATTAATTTGTGCAAGAGAAGGATTTGGGCTTTCAGTTTCTCTCCTTTGTATTAAGTTGTTCTCTGCCTTGTGCGATGTTGCGCCCTGGAACTATCCTCTGGCAAATCCTGAAATTTTAGCAGCCTAGGTACTATCTCAGCTCGTCTTTTACGCGGCTTCTCTCTCTCTCTCTCTCTCTCTCTCTCTCTCTCTTTCTCACTACCACAAATCGTATCCGTCACCATATTACTAAATTTACATCCCTGTGTCTTCTTTTTTTTTAGAGCTCCTCGCCTCCATAAAGACTTCTCACTGAATCCTTCTAACCGTCTTATTCCTGCAATTTCAACAATAATGTGTAGCAGTTTAACTTCTACTTTTCTTATGATTAACCTCAATACAGAGAACTATGACTTTCATTCCTTCACATAATCTTCTTGGACATTCCTCAGTTAACCTTTTTCTGTTTACAAGGCATTATTAACAATTGTTCCTCTTAATTTTTACTTTCCCATTACCAATTTCATTAGCCAAGGACTCCAGTTCTCTGAGTTCAACTACTACTTCTATTTTACCTCCATACAAATAAACATTACATTGATTTTCCATCAACTTTAAGTACCAAAATTTATCGACATCATTTTCCAACATACGCACAGTAATTAGTGATAATAGTATTTTTGTTCACAATTCTGTATTTATAAGCATACAACAAGTGCAACAATTTAGAAATTCGTAGTGAGCATCTTCTGACCGTAGAATCTTATAAGAAACTCTCATGTATAAATTAACTTCATTGTTGATCACAGAACAGGTCAGATCAAATTTCATAACATATTACTCGACTTAATCATTATAGAGCAACAGCGGACATCACGTTTTTTTTATTCAATTTGTAGGTCTTGCATCAACTCACACCAGTGTTTATAAATATTTAATTAATTAACGTGGTTACACTTCTCTGCTTCTAGGCACGCAATTAAACATTCCTACAGTCCTAGAATAACAAAATTCTTAGCCTTGCACTCCTTAAGTCTTACATTCATACATTCCAACATTTTTACGTGACCATTGTTCGGCCGATATTCATTCACATACACGCACACATATTCTGTCAATTCGGTAGATGTGCGGGCCAGCACGTACCACCCCTCCCCCACTCAGTATCAACACTGGGCTCGTCTCATCACAACCGACGCACTGACGTCTCCGCAGGGAACCTCTCATCATTATATCTTTCTCTTAAGATTTTTGTTACGTACTATGTTTTTCAAGAGTTTTTAATTAATATTGTCAATTGATTCTTACATCCTAATCGCCGTTTAATTGTTCTACAATATGTAGTGCAGCCAGAGAGCAAGCAAAGTGAGGAAATGAGAGTTACTATATAATGGGGACAATAAGGTAAATATGAAGAAGCAATTTGACTGAAAGGGAGAGAGAAAACTAAATAAAGAAGATGAGACGAACTAGAGAGAAAGAGACTCTACAGAAGAATTGGTATCTCCAGGAAACAGAAGTTGTGTAAATAAACAAAGTGGGACAGTGTGCAGTAGGCTATGCTAGGTCATGTAAAGAGACAGCAATAAGCTAGATTAATACGGAACACATCAGTAAATTTAAACATACAGTATAGCAACATATGTAGAGATAATGTGGATGAGTACTGTACAGTACTTGCTTTTGAAATTAGCCACCCTGCTTTATTTATCTGATGTACAGTACAATAAATGTAGGGGGTGCCAACTGTAACTAGATGTATTACGAGAACCTTCCTCTGAAGGAAAAGAATAAGACTTGTTCACGGCAAATTGGGATTATTTTTCCCTGAGTTTTTAGTAGATTATTTCCTTCCCCTGCTATCCCCCCCGTTTCAAATTATTTTAAAAAGATTTTATTTCTCTTTATATGCCTTGTTACACCTCACACCCTCTTCTAAACTTCACTGTAGGATGTACAGTCAGCCCATAGGCTCATTAGATCAGAGGAGACTCTGAAATAACAGCTTCTGTTAACATAAGAACATAAGAACATAAGAAAATAAGGAGTCTGCAATAGGCCGGTTGGCCTGTGCAATGTGCATGGCAGCTCCTGTCGAGAGTTACTACCACTCTCTATCATCCATGAATCTATCTAGCCTCCTTTTGAAACTTTCCAGAGTTCCCGCACTTACTACAAAGTTGCTAAGCTTGTTCCACTCGTCTACCACCCTATTTGTGAACCAGTTTCTTCCTATCTCCCTCCTAAACCTAAACTTATCCAACTTGAATCCGTTGCTCCGAGTCCTATCCTGCTCGGATATTATAAGAACTTTATCTATATCCCCTTTATTGATTCCTTTCACCCACTTAAATACTTCTATCATATCTCCCCGCACTCTTCGTCTTTCTAGGGAATGCAAGTTAAGTTTCTTTAACCTATCTTGGTATGGAAGGTTTCTAAGTCCCGGAATCTTTTTGTCATTCTTCGCTGCACCGACTCTAGTGAATTAAATCCATTCTATAATAGGGGCACCAGAACTGAACCGCATAATCGAGGTGCGGCCTGACTATAGCAAGATATAGTTGCAATAAGACCTCTGCACTCTTGTTACTTACACTTCTAGATATAAAACCCAATACTCTGTTTGCCTTATTTCGAACATTCACGCACTGTTTTCTAGGCCGTAGGTCCGGGCTTACAAGTACCCCTAGGTCTCTTTCACAAGTCGACTTCTCTAGGTTGATGTTGTTAAGGCTGTATACATTATAAGTATTTGTTCTTCCAATATTAAGTACGCTGCACTTGCTGGTGTTGAATATCATTTGCCATTTTTCAGACCACCCCTGCAGTTTATTTAGATCCTCCTGTAATGCATTTGCATCCTGCCCTGAATTAATTTGCCGCCCTATTTTGGTGTCAACCGCAAACTTGCTTATGTCACTGCTGATCCCAGTATCTAGATCGTTTATGTAGATTATGAACAAGAGTGGGCCTAGTACTGACCCCTGGGGAACCCCACTTACAGCCCCACTCAGATTTAACACCATCTACGCTGGCCCTCTGCGTTCTATCGGTGAGCCATGATTTTATCCAATTTAAAACTTTCCCCTCGATACCATGAGCCTTAATTTTTCTCAGAAGCTTCTGATGCGGTACTCTGTCAAATGCTTTGCTAGAGAGATTCTTGTTAGACACAGACCCTTACCTTACCTTTCTGGCTAACATCTCCTGACAACTGACAGGTGTAAATTTTTTGTTTCACTATTCCTTCAAAAATTAAAATGGAACATATTTAACAATAACACTGGTCAACAGCCAAAATGGTTCACATATGAGATCATGCTCACACAACTAATTTCATATTGCTGAATTCGAATCTGATATTTGTTTTGTTCTATCAGACCAGGTTTTATAAAAAAATCAATAGGTACAAATATTTAATATTCCATCACGTGTCCTGCAAAGATAAGATTATCTCATGTGACTGTGCTTTCATGACTAATTTCATATTAATGAATATTAATTGGATGTTTCATTCTACCATCAGACCTACTTTCTTAAAGAATAAAAAAAATAGTAAATATAGTAACATTATCGCGTCATGCAAGATACAATTTTAAACCTATCACAGATAAGCTCATAAAAAATTGTACCAAAAAACATAAGTTCAAATCCTTTATAATGACAAAAATATGAATTTCTAAAAGTGCTTCTGAACTTTACTCTTTCTCTTGTACAGCTTGCTCTCTTCTCGTTGCAGTGTCCAGCAATAGTCGCCCATCATGTTAGGACTTAATTGTCCCTGATATCTGCTCTCCATTATGGCGATATCTTGATGAAATCTTTCGCCGTGTTCATCACTAACGTCTCCAAGGTTACCTGGGAAAAATTCAATATGAGAGTGGAAAAAATGCAATTTCAAGGACATCCTTGCTCCCAATGCATGATAATTCTGAAGCATGGTTGTTACGATTTCTTTGTAGTTGTCAGCACGATAGTTTCCAAGAAAATTCTTTGACACATTGACAAATGATTCCCATGCTTTTTTCTCCAGTGGGTTCAATGTTTTGGTGAATTCGCTATCATTAACTAGTATACGAATTTGTGGTCCATTCAAGACACCTGCTTTCAACTTGGCTTCGGAAACCACACCACCTAGTTTCTGAGATAAGTATAGAGTCCCAGCACCGAATTGATCCATAGCTTTGATGAAATTTTTAGCCAAACCGAGCTTTAGATGCAGTGGAGGCAAAAATATCTTTTCTGGATCTACAAGCGGATTGTGAGCACAGTTAAACCTTCCAGGCGCATCTCTTGGTCTTGTCGGCCAATCCTTTCTCACATAGTGCTCTGCATCAGCTCTGCTGTTCCACAAGCACAAAAAGCACATGTGCTTTGTGTAGCCACTCTGAAGGCCCAGTAGTAAACTGATGACTTTGAGATCGCCACATATCTTCCACTGGTGTTTCTCATACTCTATAGCGGCCAACAGAATTTTCATTGCTTCATAGCTCTCAGTCATTTTCGTTGCGTGTGCTATTGGGACAGATGGAAGCCGATTGCCATTGTGTAAAACAACAGCTTTCAGAGAGTCTTTTCCTGAGTCTATAAACAGCCTCCAATCCTCTGTCTTGTATGTTTCAGACTTGCAGAGTTGTTGCATGAGAGATACTGCGTCCTCGCAATAACAAAGGTTGTTTGCCATCTTGAAAAATGCAGACAGCTGTCTATGTCGGTAACGCGTTGTAGTGATATGTACTCCATCTTCTAGCAGGTTACGCTGCTTTAGTCTGGATCCCAAAACTTCAGCCTTTTCTTTTGACAAGTTTAGGTCCCTGATGAGATCATGAAGCGCTTCTTGAGTAAATAGTTTAGGCCTGGTATTTTCAGAGTCATCCTGGTAGTCATTTTCCATTGAGGTAGAGGTAGAATCGGAATCACTCAATTCTTGTTCAGTCGGTGGATTTGGGACTGGAAGTTCAGCACTGTGCGGTACTGGTCGGATTGCAGAAGCAATATTGGGGTACTGTACCTTGCCTCGTGTCTTGATTTTTATTCCCTTAATATTTGTGAGACAGAAGTAGCAGTCACTACTGTGGTCTTTAGGTTCTCGCCATATCATTGGTACAGCAAACGGCATTCCTGAACTTCGTTTACCACACATCCACTCGCTCAGGTGGTTAACACAAGACTTACAGGCTACATGAGGTGCCCATTTCTTGTCTTGGTCACCCAAATGACATTTGAAGTAACTTTTGTAGTTCAGTCGAACAGCTTTTGTGATTGGTTTCTTGAGGCTACCAGGAGTGAAGGCACCACATATGTAGCAAAAACTGTCAGCACCGTTCACACACTTGCGACGTTCCATGTTTTGTTAATTTCAGAGTAATTACAAATCATGCAGGTGTAGATATGCAATATCATGAATCAGCAAACTGAAACAAACAAAAAAGCACAAATCAGGACAAAATAATTGCATAAGTGGAGCCAATGAGCATATAAATTACTGTATGAATAGCATGGTACACTAAATATATAGATATGCTGGTTCTGGAAAACTGAGCCTGATACAGCTATACGAATGTCATAATTGAGTTCAGCACATACAATTACACTAGAATCAGACTGTTTTGATCCAGAACCATGAGAATTTTTTTTTATGTTGACCAGTGTAATCAAAGTAAACATGTGCTCTCCATCCCTATACATACAAAAAGACCACAAATTAATTCACTTAAAAGAATGTTGTCTCCTCCAAATATAATGCTCTCTCACTATTACATCACTTTTACAGCCATAATAAACATACAACACCTTATTTTACACCAAAATTACCTACGTTTGCACAGATAACAATAGATAAATATACACCAACTAAGCTTGTCCCGTCCTATCTACACCAAAGCCTAACCAGACCTAGAAAACAAAACAAAAACGTTCCAACACTTTTCCTGTTTCATCAAAAGATCTAATCTCTTTTTTACTTCACAACTGCTTCTTACGGTCTCTCATAACTGTACAAAAAATAAAGATACATTCTGTAAAGTTTACATAATGAAACATAAATACTAATATACATACTAATATACAATAATCAAGACATTTTTACAAGTCTTTACTAAAAGCTTGGAATTTAATCTAAAGAAATCGGGACACAATAGAAACTAAATACGAATGGGTAACTGAAACAAATACTGAAGGAAAAGGGGAGATGACTGTAACAATATACTGTATGTTCTTATATGTCATAGTTTGAAAACTCCATCGAGCTCCTCAGTTGAGAGAAAAGATCCTTGCATGCAGAAGGCATTCCTCTCTGGATTGCTATGCTGAGGCACCGAATGTGTCTGGAGTTTTCAATAGTTTCAATATATCTGGAATCCCACTAATTCAGGAACTTTAGGGTCTTGGTGCCCCAGACTCCAAGAGTCTCTCAGACCTTATTGGAATAAAGATAATTCGTGGCTCAGGTTCTTGTACTATCCTTTCTTCAAGTTTTCCCTTGAGCTTACTTCTAGCTACAATGTGAGTAAGTTAAGTAATCACCCAGTTAGAAGCACATATATAACCCCGAAAAAGCTGTTTGCCATTCCTTCAGGGAATAGAACGTTTCCATGTTCACATGTGGATGCCTGATGTTGGATCTACAGAATATTTTTTTCCCTTTGTGCTGGGTAGCTCTTGTGCATTATTAACACAATCCATGGCCATTTTTTTTTTACTAAAATTATTGTTTTTTTGACTTTACAATAAAATTAATCTCCTGCACTATAACTACTTCATTCACTTACATAGCATATAATATATACACAACTCACACAAATAAATTAGTCATACAAACACACGAGGACTTAATTCAACATATAAACCGGCTGAGGTGTAACACCTCCCCTTCTTACGAAAATGACACTTGACAAAGGGGCATCACTAATCTTACCATTCATGATGTGCTGCCTCAAGAGAGAGTGTCGGCAATGATATTGTCTCTCCCCCATATGTGAACTATTTCCAGGTTATAAAGTTGTGATATCAACGACCATCTTATTAACCTCTGATTAGAATTACACAATTTACTGAGAAATTCCAAGGGATAATGGTCTGTTCAGACACAAATAAAATATCTACTATCCTAGTCTGGAGGTAAAACATGACTTGGAGGTACCTTATTGTTACAAGCTGGCAACATAGTTTTTTTCTGAAAAAGGATACTTTCCTATAGCAAAGAACTCATGTTGCCACTCGAGAAAATGGATTGAATTACTTTTATAGGCATTTTAATAAAACTCGTGTCCAAAGGGCTAGACGTAACTACCTGATATCAATTGAAAAAGTCTGTGAACTCTGTAACTCACTTATAAAAACTTTATATATATATATATATATATATATATATATATATATATATATATATATATATATATATATATATATATATATATATATATGTGAATTATTCAGTTTATTTCACCATAAGACATGCAGAATGGTGGCTTTCATGGCTCCATCTTCCTCTGAGTGCTTTCTCTCCCTGTCTATCAAGTGGAAGGAGCTAAAAGCCCCTTATATTAGCGATGACAGGCCAGCAGATGGAGTCACTAATTAAAACTAATCTGTGTTTGCCCAGGTGCGTGGTGCTGCCTGGAGGATTGTTTATTGAGTTAAGACGGTCATGATCACGTGGCGGTGAGAACTGTGGTTCCCTTTGTGACCTTGACCTCTGCTGGGTCAGGTGTACACGTGCTCCTCTACTCACTGTTACATGTGTTATTCTTTTCTGGGCTGTAAGCTATGGTCTGATAAAAAATCAATACACCTCCTGCCACGACCAAAGCTTCCATACCAGAGAACTGATGAAACATATAGACATTAAAAAATAAGAGTTGTTGGGGTATTACTTATATTTAGTATAACTTGGCGATATATTTGAGTAACTGGTGAGTTATTCCTATTTCTGTGTGAGTTTGATACCAAGTAGACTTCTGTATTTAATCCCCGATATTAAAAAAAGGCCGCAAAATACAACAACCTGTGCATTATGGGGGATTTCAACTTCAGAAGTATTGACCGGGACAATATTGTAGGTGACTATGAATCTGAAGATTTCCTAGATGCAGTACAGGACAATTTTTTAAAACAACTAATTTCAGAACCTACTGGAGGTGACAATATATTAGACCTAGTACTAACAAATAAAGAAAATATTATCAGAGATATCACAATAGGGGAAGAACTAGGGAACAGTGATCACAGAGAAATCAAGTTCACCAAACATTGGGAAATGAAAAACAATGACAATATGGTCTGAGGCCCAAACTTTCGATCGGCGGATTATAGGGGGTTAAGAAGGTACCTAGGTGAGGTCGCCTGGGAACAGTCAGGTCAGTCCCCAGTAGGAGCGGGTGAGAACACAGGGACACAACAATTGATCATGACTATAATATATTCACTAGTATACTATGTAAAGCAAAAGAACAAAATATACCAGACAGAAAAATTAGGTCAAATAAGAATGAGCCAAGGTGGATGACCAAAAAACTTAAACATGACATAGGAATAAAGAAAGGAATTTATAAGAAATTAAAGGGATGGGAGGAGCAGCTCAGAAATAGGTATAATGAACTATTTAGGAATGTTAAGAAAACTGTAAAGAAGGCAAAGAGGAACTACGAAATCAGGATAGCAAGAGAATCCAAGGCGAATCCCAAGGGATTTTTTAAGGTATATAGGACATAGGTCAAGGACAAAGTGGGATCTTTAAAGTCAGAGAGAGAAGTGGTCGATGATACTGAGAAAATAAGCAAAGCATTAAACAGAGGTGGAACTGATATTTAGGGGAATAAAGAAGAGAAATTAAAGAATATCACTATCAGAAAAGAGGATGTTCTTAAGAAGATAAATAAATTAAAGAAGACAAAATCCCCAGGGCCGGATGAAATCTTCCCTCGAGTTTTGAAAGAGTGGAAGGAACAGATTAGCGGACCCCGCATAAATTGATTTATAAAATCATTAGACACGGGAGTTGTGCCAGACGTGTGGAAACAGGCAAATGTAGTACCCATATTCAAAAAGGGAGACAGAGCATCAGCGTCAAATTACCGGCCGATCAGTTTGACGTCAGTAGTGGGGAAATTTCTTGAATCAATTATAGCAGATAGCATCCGATCGCATTTAAAGAAAAACAAATTAATCTACGACTCTCAACATGGGTTTACAAAGGTAAAATCTTGTCTAACAAATCTGCTGACGTTTTTTAGGAAAGTCTTCGAGGTAGTAGATAATGACGAAAATTACGATGTAATTTACTTAGACTTTAGCAAAGCGTTTGACAGAGTACTGCATCAAAGGCTTCTGAAAAAAGTTAAGGCTCATGGTATCGAGGGGAAAGTTCTAAATTGGATAATATCATGGCTCACCGATAGAACACAGAGGGTTAGCGTACATGGTGTTAAATCTGAGTGGGGCTGTGTAACCTAACCAGTGTGGTTCCCCAGGGGTCAGTACTGGGTCCACTCTTGTTCATAATCTACATAAACGATCTAGATACTGGGATCAGCAGTGACATAACCAAGTTTGCGGATGACACCAAAATAGGGCGGCAGATTAATTCAGGGCAGGATGCAAATGCACTACAGGAGGATTTAAATAAATTGCAGGTGTGGTCAGAAAATGGCAAATGAAATTCAACATCAGCTAGTGCAGCGTACTTAATATTGGAAGAACAAGTACTGTCAATGGATACAGACTTTACAAAATCAACGTAGAGAAGTCGACTTGTGAAAGAGACTTAGGGGTACTTGTAAGCCAGGACCTACGGCCTAGAAAACAGTGCGTTAATGTTCGAAATAAGGCAAACACAGTATTAGGTTTAATATCTAAGTGTAAGTAATAAGAGTGCAGAGGTCTTTTTGCAACTTTATCTTGCGCTAGTCAGGCCGCACCTCGATTATGTGGTTCAGTTCTGGTGCCCTTATTATAGAATGGATATTAATTCACTGGAGTTGGTGCAGCGAAGAATGATGAAAATGATTCCGGGACTTAGAAACCTTCCATATCAAGATAGGTTAAAGAAACTAAACTTGCATTCCCTAGAAAGACGAAGAGTGCGGGGAGATATGATAGACGTATTTAAGTAGGTGAAAGGAATCAATAAATGAGATATAGATAAAGTTATTGTTATATTCGAGCAGGATAGGACTCGTAGCAACGGATTGAAGCAGGATATGGTTAGGTTTAGGAGGGAGATAGGAAGGAACTGGTTCACAAATAGGGTGGTGGACGAGTGGAACAAGCTTAGCAACTTTGTAATAAGTGTTGGAACGCTGGAAAGTTTTAAAAGGAGGCTAGATAAAGTCATGGATGATAGAGAGTGGTAGTAACTCTCGACAGGAGCTGCCATGGACAGGCCAACCGGCCTATTGTAGACTCCTTATTTTCTTATGTTCTTCTTATGTTCTTAATATCCTGTGCAGTATCTAGAATAGCCCCTGGGACGATAATGCAGCCTAACATTTTACAAACAATAACCGCTATGTATCGGTAGCACTTCCCTCACAGTTACTGAATGTATGTTTTTCTACTGGCTTGGTTTGATCTGACAAAACTCACTATACAACAATCATTACGAATTATGTAGAATATTGCCTCATATAGATGCTTAATAAATGGGTAATATAATCTGATGACAAGTGTCACGTGCCTGAGCGCTCGGGAACTCTCTATTCCACACAAGCTATTAACTTGTTAATTGTACTTATTATATTATTATTGTTCTTAGTTACTTAGGTTAATTGTATATTTATGTATGTTATTAATATGCATCATTGTGTTACTCTGTTAAGTCAACTCAAGAGTAGTAATAATTAATTATATAAACTATCCAGCAAATGTCCTGGATCACTTGATATGAGACGCACTCCTCGGCGTGCCCCACGCTTCCCCAGTAGCGAAAAACCGTGGCATAGGGTAGACGTGTCCATTCTTTCTCTAGCCTTGACCCTTGTCTAGTGCTTTGTCCAGTCTTCTGCGATGCCCTAGTGGTATAAGGTATTAGTGACACGTTTAGTTAGGCCTAGGAAGGGATCCTGGTGGTAAGGAATCTCCTGTTTGGTAGGAAATAACTATTTTGTAGGGATTGTATATATATATATTGTATGTCTATGTAATATACAATTACTTATTCCCTTAAATTCTTGTTTGCTAGTCATTACTCCCTTTAGAACATAAATTGAATTAATTAATTATCTTCCTTTTTGTGACTTACTTATTTCAACTGTTCTTACTTATTCAAGTACATTTAGTTGAGTAGGTTTTTGTGGGGATAATTATTGCCGTCATCCCTATTTGTTCCTTTATTTGTTAATAACTTGGGGTAGGTTTCACTCCCCAGGAATAAAGGGTAGTGGGATCTCGACAAGTGGGGGCCTGTCCGGGAGCTAACCACCATTATTTTGTCATATCAAGTGTTGTTACTCGATAGGTGTTGTTTCATCGCTAAGTATTTTTGGATGCAAGTTGCTGTGTTCACAGTGTTCATTTATATTGCTCCTGTTATTGCTTAAGCTACTGGTGAGTTAACCCTTATCTTGTGTACCAGGTGTTTGGTTAATCCCTTGCTGTGTTTCACAGTTGATTGTATTTTAATATTATTAATTAGCTAGCTAGTTAGCTTAGCTGCCACGGTTACTTTTTTTTCGCTACTCGATTTTGAGTTCAACATGTTTGACCTGGAAAGCTTTTTGGCTTCACCTTCAGCCGAAGTACTGAAGGGGCTTACTATGGCAGAGTGGCAATCCCTCTCTGCTTATTATGACGTAGAAGGCCGCTCTTCCATGAATAAGGCTAGGTTAGAAGAGGCTGTCCTCAACTACCTTATTGACAATGAAATCATAGCCCAACCGTCGGGAAATTCAGAGGAAATTGTTACACCAAGTAATTTGGCCTTACAAGTTGAACTCAAGAGACTCGAGGTGGAGCTGGAAACTCTCAAACAACGAGGTTTGGCTCAAGGTAGTAATACTTCAACATTCAGTGTAGACAAATGTCTCAACAGTGTTCCTAAATCTAATGAGGAAGAACCAGACAAGTTCTTCTCTCTTTTTGAGAAAATTGCCCGACTTAACAAGTCGCCTGTTTCTCAATGGTCTCAACTTATTTTTAGATCTTTCACTGGTAAAGCATTAGATGTGTTTTCTGCCCTTTCTGAGGATCAATGTCGAGACTATGCCCTTGTTAAGTCCGCGATTTTGAGTGCTTATAAACTTGTTCCTGAAGCCTACCGGCAACAGTTCCGTAACTGCCGGAAGACTGACAAACAAACATTTGTGGAGTTCTTCAGGCAGAAACAGGTCCTTTGTCGGAGGTGGATTGAAAGTGAGTCTGCCCATGTAGAACATGACAAGCTTGTTGAACTAATCCTGCTAGAGGAGGTTAGAAAGTGTATCCCAGGCGACATTCGAGCACACTTGGATCAGAGAGGTATCTGTACCCTGGCTGATGCTGGTCCAGTGGCTGACCGTTATTCCTTAACTAATAGAAATGTAAATTCCAGGTCTTATGTTCCCATGTACCAGTCCTTCACTTCCTTCAAGCGGCCCACACCAACATCTACACCGGGGTCCCTGCCTCTTGTCATACCGACCCGACCCTCAGGTTCTGCATCATCTACCCCGGGTGAGCCCATGGACCATGGGACAGGTGGATCTACTCCTACTGGTGAGAGAAACTTTAGTTGCAGGTACTGTAAGAAGCCAGGACATGTCATCAGCGACTGTCTCAAGTTAAAGAAAAGAAATTCCTCTCACCAAGGATCCCCCGCTCTTTTGGTCAGGGTGGCCGAGCAATCGGAGAAATTATTGGAGCCCTGTGTCACTGCCCTCAGTCAGACTGTTGCCCTGGATGCTTCCCCCTCTTCTATGATATCAATCTTTGAACCATTTTGTTCTCCTAGTTCCTTAGCTTTGAATCAATTCAGTCAACCCATTTCTGTTAAACTCTTGAGAGACACAGGCTCAGCCTTATCTTTTGTTACTAAAGAAGCTGCTCCATTCCTGGATTCATGCTATACTGGTAGCTGGGTGCTTGTGAACGGTTTGACCGGTGGGTCGCGTATTCCCCTTTGTCAAGTGTACCTGCGGTCATCCATAAAGTCAGGTTATGTCACGTTAGGAGTAGTAGATAGCTTACCTGTAGAAGGGGTCTCTCTATTGATAGGAAATGACCTCGTTGGCGACATGATGTTCCCTAATGTTGTGATCTCATCTTGTCCCACTGCCGAGTATAATACTGTGCAGTTAGAAGTAGACTTTCCAGGGTTGTTCCCTGCGTGTGCTGTGACCCGTAGCATGAGCCGCAGGACAGAGGTAGAAGAGACTAGTGAAGTTGATAAAGTTTCCCTCCAGGACTGTGAGAAGTCCGAGGATAATCTTATCCAGCCGGACCATACTGATCTTGGTCTCAGTGAATTTTTTGAGGATTCCCCACAACCAGATAACCTCCAGATTAGTTCTGCTGGAGATAGGAACCCAGATGTCACTAGTTTTGGTTCCTCTCCCATCACTAGGAGTAAGTTTATTGAGCTACAAGCAGGGGATCCTGAGCTAGTAGGTTTTCTCAATAGGTCAGTTACTGAGACAAAAGCTGAGCAAGAATCAAATTGCTACTACACTAGGTCTGGTGTATTAATGCGGAAGTCCCGTCTCTCCAATTCTCCTGCCAATCACCCTTGGTTAGTTCATCATCAAGTTGTTATTCCCAAACCTTTGCGGCAGGACGTACTTAGTATCGCTCATGATGGGGTGGGTGGTCATTTAGGAGTTAGGAAGACCTATGCAAAAATTTTATCCCAGTTCTTTTGGCCTAGGATGAAGAAAGACGTCAGCTCTTACTGTCGCACTTGCCATGATTGTCAGGTAGCGGGGAAACCGAACCCCAGTGTTAAACCATTCCCTCTGCAGCCTATCCCAGTCATTGAAGAGCCCTTTAGTAAGGTGGTCATAGATTGTGTCGGTCCCTTACCTAAGACCCCTCGTGGTCATCAGTTCTTGCTAACCATTATTGATTGTGCAACCAGTTATCCTGAAGCCATTCCTTTGCGCCGCATCACAGCGAAGAATGTTATCAAAGCCTTAACCCACTTCTTCACTCAAGTAGGCCTTCCTACAGTGGTGCAGTCAGATCAGGGTTCCAATTTTACTTCCCTGTTGTTTAATCAGGTAATGCAAACCCTGGGAGTCCGGCAGTTGAGGTCTTCGGCCTATCACCCTCAGTCACAGGGGGTGGTAGAGAGATTTCACCAGACACTAAAACTCATGTTGCGCACCTTCTGTCTGGAGACTGGGAAGGATTGGGACGAGGGAGTTGACCTGCTTTTGTTTGCTGTTCGGGACAGTAAACAAGAGTCGCTAGGATTCTCACCCTTCCAGCTCGTCTATGGACATGAGGCGCGAGGGCCTCTTAAGGTGTTAAAAGAGTGTTGGTTGAGTGATCAGAGCGCGACGCCCTTAGCTTCATATGTGGTCCAATTCAAGGAGAAGTTGCGTCTGGCTGTAGAACTTGCCCAGTCCAACTTAAGGTGTGCTCAGGTGAAAATGAAACTGCATTTTGATAAGGCCCATCAGGCAAAACCTAGAGAATTCCAAGTGGGGGAGCAGGTGTTGGCCTTCCTGCCCTTACATGATCACCCTTTTAAATCCAAATACAGTGGTCCATATGAAGTACTAGAAAAACAGGGGTCCGTGAATTATGTGATTAGCACCCCTGAACGGCGTAAGAAAAAACGCCTTATCCATGTCAATCTTTTAAAGTCATATCATGTTCGTAACGAAACCCTGGGAAAAGCAGTTGCTTGTGTTGATCAATCCTTGCCAACTTGTATCATTGTGCCAGAGTGTAAGGATGATAAAGATCAGTGTTTTTCTGAAATAATGAATGGGTCTAGTGTAAAAGTTGAAAACTCGACTATCTTGGAGGACCCCAGTGCTAAGTTGTGCCATCTCTCTAGTGACCAAGCCAATAATATAAAGTCTCTATTACAGGAGTATCTTATTATAGTTGGTGATTACCGACTCTCCTGTTCAGTGCTGGAGCATGACGTTGAGACCAGAGGAGCCAAGCCAATCTGACAGCGTCCCTACCGTCTTAATGCCTTCAAGCGGGAGTGTGTGCGAGCCGAGGTACAGCGTCTTCAAGAGCTAGGCCTCGTCGAACCCAGCATCAGTCCATGGGCATCCCCTGTTGTTCTAGTTCCAAAGCCGAATGGGTCAATGCGGCTGTGTGTGGATTATCGCAAGGTGAATGCTGTCACTGAACCCGATGGTTATCCTTTGCCACGCATCGACGACGTGATCGACGATCTTGGACAGGCAAGGTACGTGACCAAGTTGGATCTCCTCCAGGGCTACTACCAGATAAGACTGACTGAACGCTCCAGGGCCATCTCTGCTTTTGTCACTCCTGAGGGGTTGTAACAATTCACAGTCCTTCCGTTTGGTATGCGGAACGCCCCTGCAACCTTTCAACGCCTCATGAATTTCATCACGTCTGGTCTGGAAGGTGTCCGCTGTTACCTAGACGACCTCATCGTCTTCAGCAGTTCCTGGGAAGATCACATGAGTCGTCTACAAGCCCTCTTCTCCGTACTGGCTGCAAGCAAGCTGACGGTGAACCTCGTCAAAACTGAGTTCGGCCATGCCCAAGTCACTTTCTTGGGGCATGTGGTCGGACAAGGGGAAGTCCAGCCTATAGCAGCCAAAATTGAGGCAATTCAACAGTATCCAGTGCCAGGCGATAAGAAGAGTGTGATGAGGTTGCTGGGTATGGCGGGGTACTACCGCCGTTTTTGTCCAAACTTCTCCTCCGTTGCCTCTCCCATGACTGACCTGCTGAGTGGCAAGAAAACCTTCAAGTGGACTATGGCTTGCCAGGAATCTTTTGAGAATCTTAAATCCCTGCTGGCAAATGCTCCTGTACTACTTGCACCTGACCCCCAGAAACAGTTCACTCTCCATGTCGACGCCAGTGAAATTGGCGCCGGTGCTGTGTTTCTGCAAGAGGGTGAGAGTGATCAAGTGCTTCATCCGCTGTGCTATGTTTCTAGAAAATTTAACAAATATCAAAGAAACTATGCCACCATTGAAAAGGAGGCTTTATCACTGATCATGGCACTAGAAAACTTCAAAGTATATATTGGCAGCACTGCTTATCCCGTTCAAGTGTTCACTGATCATAACCCACTTACTTTTGTTGACAAGATGAAACATACCAACCAAAGACTTTTGAGGTGGGCTCTATCACTTCAGCCCTATAACTTGAACATTTCCCATATCTGTGGAAAAGAGAACGTGTTGGCTGATGCACTTTCTCGAGTCTGATTATTTAGAAACTATGTCTATATGCAAATTATTTTTTTGTTTTATTGTCATTGAGTACCTTGTGTTTATATTATGAATTATTTTGCTTCATATTGATTTAAACTGATTGTGTTAGTTATTACTTTCACTGTGTAGCTGTATATCCATTTTCGCTTCCAGTTAGTTGTAAGCTCACTTTTTTGGGGGAGGTGTCACGTGCCTGAGCGTTCGGGAACTCGCATGGCGTGAGGCTTATGTTCACGCCTCTATTTCACACAAGCTATTAACTTGTTAATTGTACTTATTATATTATTATTGTTCTTAGCTACTTAGGTTAATTGTATATTTATGTATGTTATTAATATGCATCATTGTGTTACTCTGTTAAGTCAACTCAAGAGTAGTATTAATTAATTATATAAACTATCCAGCAAATGTCCTGGATCACGTGATATGAGACGCGCTCCTCGGCGTGCCCCACGCTTCCCCAGTAGCGAAAAACCGTGGCATAGGGTAGACGTGTCCATTCTTTCTTTAGCCTTGACCCTTGTCTAGTGCTTTGTCCACTCTTCTGCAATGCCCTAGTGGTATAAGGTATTAGTGACACGTTTAGTTAGGCCTAGGAAGGGATCCTGGTGGTAAGGAATCTCCTGTTTGGTAGGAAATAACTATTTTGTAGGGATTGTATATATATATTGTATGACTATGTAATATAGTTATGTTAAGTGGGTCTAGGACAACTGGCCGCCGCCATCTGGCCGCAGCCCAACTGGCCGCGGGAAACTCGCCGCGGCCGACTGGCCGCCATATGGAACTTTTTGTTGACAACCTAACCTAACCTAACCTAACCTAACCTAACCTAACCTAACCTTTGAGAGCGCAAAAATAGGCGTTTGCAGTTTACCCCCAGTCCGCGGCGGCCAGTCGGCCGCGGCGAGTTTCCCGCGGCCAATTGGGCTGCGGCCAGATGGCGGCGGCCAGTTGTCCCATTCCCATGTTAAGTAATATTCGTTTGGTCTAACTCCTTACGATATATTTTCGCCCTTCCGGCATCACCCTTATTTTAATATACAATTACTTATTCCCTTAAATTCTTGTTTGCTAGTCATTACTCCCTTTAGAACATGAATTGAATTAATTAATTATCTTCCTTTTTGTGACTTACTTATTTCAACTGTTCTTACTTATTCAAGTACATTTAGTTGAGTAGGTTTTTGTGGGGATAATTATTGCCGTGTTCCCTATTTGTTCCTTTATTTGTTAATAACTTGGGGTAGGTTTCACTCCCCAGGTATAAAGGGTAGTGGGATCGCGACACAAGCAACATATGATTATTAACTTTTGTAAATTTTGCATGGTTTAAGTTATTTTTAAATTCTCTTGAATGTACCCAGTTAGTATCCGATGCTACTGTACAATGAATTATGCTTTCACTGGCAACTTAATCATATAACATTCCCAACCTTTTAGTTCTTTTAATCCGTCATCTGATGGGGCGTGGAGTTGATTGCTATTGTTTTTACTTCTTGGTAGCTTTTATTTATTTCATTTATTGATTCTTATATTTCCTTTAATTAATTCTAGTGCAATTATAAATAGAGGTTGCAATATTTTATTTTATTTTCAGACTGCTGAACCTGAGTGATGGGGCCAGCTACAAGAATCGGTGGTAGGAGGCTCAGACAGAAAGACATTAATTAGGAGAATTGTTTTATATATCAAGAAAACCGACGTGGACAGCCATATAAGGCAACAGAAGATGATGTAAGGCGCTTCAAAGAGTGTGCTTCCAAACGTCTGAAATACCATGATATTGATTATATCAGTGCAGTGGACAGTGCACTAGGAAGTTCAAGATCGAATTGTCTGGCACAGATCATGCTACTCAAAGTTTACTCATGCAAGGTAGATCGAAATCGCTTCAAGCGTCTCATTGTGGTCATGAAAGCAGGAAGAAATATTGATCTTGATATTCTCCTCCAGAAAGAGCGATGCCATCTACCACTTTCAATGGCGACACCAAGTCACAATTCCTCCCCATTCTTGAGAGTGGTGAGGCAACACAGCCAAATCTGCCTGCCTTATAGACTCCAACATGCATGGTGATTGGTTGAATGGGATGAATGTTGCTTTTCCACTCGGGATGCCTCGGTATGTGCTGACAGCATTGCAGGGGTTATACAGGGCGGTATGAGTGCAGTTATCCCATCTTATACCAAAACTTTCACATTACAATCATGGTTTGATCGCCTCTGCTCTCATGCTTACAGGGTGAGAGATAGGGCATATCGAGCTATGAAACTATCTCCTTCTCCTATTACCCACACCTCTTTCATTACTTCTAGGAATCGTTGTAAGGCTATTCTTCGAAGGCCCAAGCGGAATTTTATTAAAAGAAAGACCGCTGTCCTGACTAATTCTTCCTCTAGTAAATCCTTCTGGTCCTTAACTAAAAACATCTGTAACAACTTCTGCACGCCTTCATTTCCTCCCCTCTTCCGTCCCAATAACTCTATAGCCAACTCTCCCCCTGACAAAGCCAACCTCTTTGGCACCTTATTCTCCTCTATTCCACCTTAGACGATTCCCACTCTATCCCTCCTACCCCTGCACCTCCTACTGAACCTATGCACTTTCCTATAATCTCCACTCGCAGGGTTGCCGGTGTGTTATCCAAGTTGGATGTGAGTAAGGCGCATGGACCGGACGGAATACCCACTCGTGTTCTGAGGGAGTGTGCTGAAGCCCTGGCCCCTGTGCTTGCTCGCCTCTTTCGCCTTTGCCTCAAAACCCAAACTTTTCCTTCTTCTTGGAAGCATGCCTTGGTTCAGCCCATCCCGAAGAAGGGTGACCATTCTAATCCCTCTAACTATCGCCCCATTGCCCAACATCATCCCTCTCTCAGATTTTCGAAACTATCTTGAACTCCCATTTTCTCCGTCACCTTGAACGCCTTTCTCTTTTGTCGGATCACCAGTATGGCTTTCGCCAGGCGAAATCTACTGGTGATCTGCTCTCCTATTGCACCCATCTTTGGTCATCCTCTCTTAGGGATTATGGGGAAACTTTTGTCGTGGCTCTCGACATTCCCAAAGCATTTGACAGGGTATGGCACAAGTCTTGCTATCTAAACTTCCCTCTTTTGGTTTCTCTCCCCCACTTTGTTTTCTCATCTCTAGCTTCCTTGAGAACCGATCCATGGCAGTTGTTGTCGAGGGATCGATTTCTCGCTCTTTCTCTACCAGTAGTGGCGTCCCACAGGGTTCTGTTCTTTCACCAACTCTCTTCCTTCTTTTTATCAATGATTTACTTCACACTACAACTAATTCTATCCATTCTTATTCTGATGATTCTACTCTTCACTCTTCCTCACATTCTCCCCTTCCTCCTAACTCTCAAACTAGATCTGTTTCTAGAACTGATATCATTACTTCTATCAACGCGGATCTGTGCAGCATCTCTGAATGGGGAGGTACAAACTTGGTTAAGTTCAATAGTAATAAAACTCAATATTTACCAATTACACTTTGTAAATTAGCCGATCTCCCACCAATTACATTTCAGGACGCTATCATCCTCCCAAATTCTGAAATAGATATGTTAGGCCTCACCATTTCCTCCAATATGTCCTGGAAATCACACATCCTTAGTATAACTAAAGCTGCCTCCCGAAAGTTGGGAATGCTGTACAGATGCCGAAGCTACTTCACTCCTGAGCAGTTGCTCCAAGTATATAAGGGATTCATTCGTCCTAACTTGGAGTACTGCTCTCATATCTGGGGTGGCTCTTCTTCTGTCCAACTATTAGATAGGGTGGAATCTAAGGCATTTCGTCTTATTAACTCTCCTCCTTTAGTCGACAATCTCTTTTCCCTTTCTCTTCGCCGCAATGTTGCTTCACTCTCTCTCTCTTTTACAAGTACTTTAACGGGCAATGTTCGGTGGACTTGGCATCCTGTGTACCGCCGACAAGGCCGTGGGTTCGCAAAACACGTCTTGCCCGCGGTGCCCACCGTTTCTCTGTGGATGTCGGTCACACGAGAATAACCCGTTTTAGTACCTCCTTCTTTCCTCACACAGCCAAACTGTGGAATGCTCTGCCTTCTTCTTTGTTTCCATGCTCCTACAATCTGTCTCACTTTAAAAAGCTGGTTTTCCGGCATCTTCGTGGTGTAGATTAATACAATATAACCTATAACCTTTTTTATTTCTATATTTACAATTTTTTTCCGTTCTTTTTTTTTCGCCCCCCAGGCTCCGTTGTGGGTCGTTTGACCTGTGCCCGGGTGGGCGAATTCCCGTAAAAAAAAAAGTTCTAGTCCATGCCTTAAGAAAGCCAAAGGAAGCAAAGACCTTTGGTGATTATGTTATAGCTTTTGCAAAAGCATTAAACTGCAATTTCCAGGAACTGTGTACTCGTACTGATGTAGTATTTGACTGATGTAAGCAACAGTCCATTAGAGATGCTACTAGAAAGCGCCGGGTTGGAAAGGTGCGATGTGTGAGACGGGACATCAGCAACAGGGACTTTAAGTTGCATGAACAGTGGAAATCCTTCGTGGATCTCAACGAAAACAAGACCTCTTATGCCAAGTTTCTAAGGAAGGAACTCTTGCAAAAGAGGAATTGGTTGTTAGTGGTGGAAATGATGGTACAGCTGATTCTTCAACTGGTAGGAGTATGAATCACATCTCCTTTACCCAAGAGGAAGCAGACACCCGAATGGTGGTTCTACATGCCTCCGAGGCAAAGGCAAAAGAATATGAGAAAATTATTGAAGCAAGCAGTGACACTGATGTCCTTATATTGTTGATGGCTTTGTATCCTCAACTATCTAAAGAGGTTTGGATGAAAGCTGGAATGTCAAAGACCCGTCGCTACATAGCTGTTCACCAGATTCAGTGTTCTGGTGACATCAGAGATAGCATTCTAGCCTTTTATGCTATAACTTGGTGTGATAGTACGAGCCAGTTTTCAGGCATATCAAAGAAAATAGCATGGAAGATCTTTTGTGAGGTACCACATCTCCTAACAAATGTTCAGATACTCACATAAGCAGAAAAAAATTGTGTGCAGACTGTACAACCCTTCAGGAGACACAAGGGATGTTCACTCACATTGATATACTCGGTTCATAAAAGCCAAAGACAAAATGAAAAATTTTCCTCCAACACAAGATGAACTTTACCAACACATTCTAAGGGCAAATTATCAGGCCTCAGTGTGGAAAAACTCAAATGTGGCAAATCCAACAACAAGTAGCTGAACTTTTAAATAAAACATGTTGGTGCCTGTTCTTATGACTCAAGAAGGCCTGTCACCAGAGTATGTGGCTGTTACAATATATACATGCACAAAGACTGGCCGACACTGCAGGACAGGATTACGTATCTGCCAATGAAGCAGACTCAGATGCACAAGAGCTTGCCAGGGCGTGGGAATGGTGCAGAAACTCCTATAATGATGAAGAGGATAATGACTAGAAAGGACTATTTACTGGTTTGTGAATATAACATACATTTGTATTGTGTCAAAGTATGTGAATCAATTACTGTCTTATTTCACATCTTGCTTGAGTTCGAAACTCGCATGTTTCGAAACTAAAGATTCATTTTACACAAGCTGTTGTGAGAGGCCGGAAAGGTAGGCCGCGTCACTCAGCCGGGACCTGCCTCGCCGAAGACACTCGTCCACTCTGTGAGTACGATTAATAATTAATATATATATATATATATATATATATATATATATATATATATATATATATATATATATATATATATATATATATATATATATATATATATATATATATATATATATGCAAGTAAATCACTGTGGGTGCGCATGATCCAGGTATATGCTGATAACCACAAGGAAAGAAGAAAACACGAAGTTCCCAAGCACTTTCTTGTAATTCACACACACACATATATATATAATATTCAGAAATTTCAGTGTAATTTCAAACGCCGCACCATTGGCGATGCTGAGTTCAAGGTCGTCTGAGGGAAGACCGCGCTCCCGCACGTAGCGAGAGGTTGTGGAACTAGGCCTATACGATATAAATGTAATTTACTGAGTTAATAGGGACGCGAATTATGAAATTAAATATTAGTTATTAAATTGAAAATAATTATAGATCGTTTCCCAGTCTGAAAATGTTGCGTACGTCCTAACTAAGCTGTTAATCGTCTGGTAAATAAGCCACTCCTGGAAAGCGTGAACCAGTGAGCAAGCATGGCTGGGGAGCTGTGAGAGAGGTCAAGGACCACCTCTGTGCTGTACCCAGGAGAGACGGATCGCGTGACCTGGTTCCTTCTTTTATTTAACATCAGTATTAACAAGTAAGTTTTATTCAATCTCAGACAAAGCTTGATAGGGCGGTAGGAACAAACGGTAATGTGAGACAATAGCTAGCAGCCCGGGTTTTTCAGGGTTCTGTAGACCCCACGCGGTATGATAACGTCCACTGGCGGTATGAGACACGAGTGGTGAAGCCGGCTGTATGACCGTCCATTGACCTGGGTTTGAGCCACCTGTTGAGTATGGTGAGAGTTGGAGTTAACCCAGCTGTCTAGGTGCCCAACTAACGACGTGACGATCGTTTGGGGTCATCAACTCTCCTCTACCTCGGCTCACAATACCACATATCTTCAAGCAGCTTAGTGAAAACTTTTTACTAACGGGAAGCTAAAGCTTCTCTCAACTGTACAAGGTCTGAGTGGCTCACTCCCTTCCGTTTCATGGATGTACTGGGGGTAAAGTGAAGCCAGCTGAGTGATACAGGGTCACACACTGGGACCAAGAGTCCAGTGGAACTTAGAGGTACATTTCCAAGGTTGAGAAAGGCTGGTTTGGGCCTTAAATTACTGGTGCCTGTTGGTTGTGCCATAAAAAACTACGGAGTGCAGGTGGAATCTATGTGTTAGGTTAGGAAGCATGGTTCACGGGTATTGGTGGACTCAGTAACTTCTTAATAATAGTGATAATATTTTTGTGTATACTTAATACTATTTTTTCAGTTACTAATGTATGCTGTGTGCATTTAATATTTCCTTATAATTTCAATCTCAGGTATAACCTTTGTTCCCCAGAGTAGTGTTTAAGTTAGGTTAGGAGGTGTGTATCTGTTGGGGTAATATAATTTTGCTGAGTGCCCTGAAGGCCTACTCAAGGTGGAGTTAAAAGTTCTATTTTTTATACCATTTTCTCAGTGCTGGATATCATTATGTTGAGTGCCCTTAAGGCCTATTCATTGTAGAGTTATTGATTTCCTATTTTTTTATAAAATCTTCTCAGTGATTGATATTATTTTGTTGAAAGCCCTTAAGGCCTGTTTCATGTGTGCAAGCAACATTTCTTACTACTTTAAATTTATGGTTGTCTAATGAGGCATTGTCTGAATTTCTAATATTTTCAATATCATGTATAACCTTTATTCCCCAGAGTAGTGTTTTAAGTTCAGGTTAAGAGGTGCGCATATTGGTGTACCATTATTTGATTGAGTCTGTAGTGTTGGAGGGAATATAAGTGTCTAAATTTTACAGTGTGTCTCATTCATCCCAGTCACAGACGCTATCCTTCCACGGGTCACGGACAATTAATTTTGTTTAGTAAATTTAAGTGTTCTTGTGCTGGTTCGGGATTTCTCTCAAAGGGGCGCTTCCACTGGAATTACCATCTAATAATCTTTAATATACCCCAAGTCTTGTGAAAAATTAAAGTCCAGTAAATTTCCGACGGGTTATATATATATATATATATATATATATATATATATATATATATATATATATATATATATATATATATATATATATATATATATATATATATATATATATATATATATATATATATATAGTGTGTTTAGCAAAGAAGTGGCATACTTAATTGGTGTTACAAGTAAATAGTTCAGTTAGTACGAAACTAAGGACGTGTTCATTCCTTCATCTTTTTATATATGGAGTGGCGGAGCTGCTTCAGTGTTGTGGTGTGGTGACCTGTGTGGCCTGCCTCTAGCGACCTAGCTAGCGTGTTACCTAGCTAGGATTTGTGTGTGCCACTAGCCCACTACGATAATGGGTGCGGCCCCCAGTTTAACCCTGTGTACTATCGTGGACAAAAGTTCGCTCCTTCCCAAAGTGAAGCAGTATCGACCCGCACGGCACACCCTCACCAGATAACAATCAGGGTAAGTCAGTTCGGAGACTCATTCCCGTGTCTCAGTTTCACTACAGGTTGCGAACTTTTGTCCACGATAGTACATGAAGTCCAGTTGGCCCGAGTCTCTAAGTGACACCAGGCCCCACCTTTACCAGCCATAAGTCATATTTTTATTGTCTCCTTAATATGCTGCTACTATTCTTAATTTATTTTTGTTAATGCATATTTGTTTTATATTTATTTTTAGTCTTCCTTTGGTTCAATAATTCATAGTTGAAGGATAAATGCAGAATGAGTCAGAATGGGTGTGAAGATCTTACAACCTTTAACGAATACCTTGACATATTGGCGCAGTGAATAGGATTAACTACTGTATTTATTTCCTTGCTTGGTGTACGAATGGATACTTAATTTTGAACTGTACATGTATCTTAGACATTGATCGTCTTACAGCTATTAAGTCTTGATCACTGTTGCTCCGGGACTCGCGCTTCATTGAATTGAATTGAATTGAATTGAAACAGTATATTTTGCCAGAAAGACACAGATACAAAGTGGATAATAACAACAATATTAACATGGATGGGCCAGTTGAGAACCAAAGCTCTACTGTAGGCACCTGATATATACTATACATTTATCTCAGTGAAGTATTACGTAACATTTAGAAACATCTGGAATAGTAGAATAGCATGGTGGTAATAAGAACATCTCAGAATGTTACCACGGTTATCACTTCAATATTTATTTATTTTATTTTATTTATTATTATTATTTTTTTTATTATAAGTATACAGTATAAATAAATTACAGTGGAATTGAAGAACATGGGTTGTACAGTTTTAAGGCTGAATAAGAGGACAGAGCTGTCAGGATTATGTCTAGTTGGCAAATATATTTATTGCAATGGTAATTTCTTATCTATTTACATGATAATTTCCGATAAAACGGTTTTGATGGTACAATAAAATCAGTACTGTATATATAGTAGGTGTTAAAATAAATATTAATACTTAGACAATAGATATTTTTTAGGAGATGATTTAAAGGAAAGGAGCATAGTCTTTGCTCGGATGGGTGGGGGGTAAGTTGTTCCACACCTTCACACCATGATATTTTATGGAGGTCTGGGACTGAGAGGAGCGAATGGGGGGTGGTCTTAGTAGTTCTGGGTGCCTTAAGTTGTGTCTCTGGATTATTCCGGAACTGGAAATAATTATTGTCAAGCAAGTGATTGATAGATTTGTAAACAAAGAGGGCACAGCAGTAGGTGTTAATATCTTCGAATTTTAGCATTTTCAATTTAGCAAATTTTTCATTTGTATGATCTGTTTTTTTCAAGTAGGTCCGTACAACTCTCTCTTGTGCAGTAACCAGGGATTAAGTTTTTGAAGAGCCAGAGGCCCCCATAGTGTGTGACTGTGTGTCAGGTGTTGGTAAACAGGATCATTATAGATTTCTTTCATTGATGTGAGAGTGAGTGACTGTCGAGTGTGATACATGACACCGCACTGTTTATTGACTTCACTGTGAATGGCTTGTATATGGTTTCTCCAGTTAAGTTTCTCATCAACATAACTCCGAGGAATTTAGTATTTTGATCGCGTTCAGTGTCCATAGTTCTCATCAAGGAATGGAGATATGAGTTGCTGGCATAGACATTACTATCGTCTGCAAATAAGTTGTATTTTATGAGTGTGCTGGCGTCGACTGTAATGGCCCCTGTCTCATCAACAGAAGTATTATATAAATGGGTTATTTACATCTGATATAATTTCAGATTCATCCCCTGTAACTTTCCACTGGCTATGAGGTGACATGTTCAATGCACGTGATAAGGTGTGCCCACAGGAAGCTGCGTCATACTATGCTGAGTAAAGGCATAAGTAGTCAGCTCTCTGGCCACCTAAAGCGAGCAGTAGTTTGATATCCTTGACTAGAGGAAGACGATATTTGAGAGCTGCAGTGGATGGCTCCGTCTTCCCTCGAGGGGAACGAAGTCCCAATTCCGTTCTCCCTCGATGGGTCACTACTCAAAGTCACTCACACCAACTAATATCGAACGGACGTTGATTCACGTTTATATACATAAACGCCGTCCTTTCTCACCACACTCATAAATTGTGGAACTTACTGTTGATCTACACTCAGGAATTATATAAACATAATACTTTTCTAATAAAACAAGAAACTTCAATTGGGTTTCGTTATTAAAGCCTAATATAATATATGTGAACCAACCTGGTTAATTAGGAATTAACCAACCGGTTCACGACTATGTCGTTTATGTACAACAAAAACAGTACTGGACCGAGAATGGAACCTTGGGGGACGCCATATAAGATTGGCGAGGAGTCAGATTGGTGATTATTATAGCAGACATACTGCATCCTGTTGGATAGATATGAGGTAAACCAATTGTGGGACAGGCCCCTAACACCGTAATGTTCAAGCTTTGAAAGGAGGATGGTATGGTCGGCAGTATCGAAGGCTTTAGAGAGGTCCAAGAATATACCGACTGTTAACTAACTGTCATCAAAGGAATTCAAGATTTTATTAGTAAAGGATAGCAGAGCACTCTCAGTCGACCTTCTATCTCTAAATCCAAACTGGTAGTCTGTAAAGGTGTTATTGGCATTGCAGAAGAAATTTAGTCTACTACATGCTAGCTTCTCCAGTATCTTACTCAAGGCTGGGAGGGCTGATATGGGGCGGTAATTCTTGAAGAGACCTTTGTCCGCAGATTTTTAATATGCTGGGTGAACTTTAGCAATTTCAGTTTATCCGGAAAGAGACCACTAGTGAAGGAGGAGTTACAAATGTGTAGGAGAACAAGTAGTAATAAGTGGGCTACCTTCTTAATGATGCTCATTGGTATATTCGGTTCGCCTGCTGCTGCATCTTTGGACATTTTTATGATGGCCAGTAATTCATCTGCTGTGACAGGGGATAAGAACAGCTCATTTTACGGTCTGTTTTGAAGGTAGGCTCTAAATTCCTCATGGTGATCAGGGATGCTGTCTGCAAGATTTTTGCCAACATTAATATAATATTCATTGAAGTATTTGGCAATGAGGGATGGTTCCATTACAACTGAATCGTGTATCATAAAAGCTGAGTGGGGGGCCGAAGGCTGAGTGTTCCTGTTCTGAATAGAATTTATGACATTCCAGGTTTTCTTACCGTCGCTTGATGCTGACTGGAGCTTATTTGTATAATAGCTACGTCTGGCATTTCTAATTGCTTGAGTTACTCTATTTCTGATACTTCAGTAAGCATCACCGAAAGTTATGGGTCTCTTTGCAATTTTCCTTTGGCGTTTGTGTTTTTCTTTTATCATTATTTTAATTTCGCTTGTGATATAGGGTTTGGAAATGGATACAGTTTTCACTGACTTAGTCTTGAGTGGGAAGCATTTATCAAAGCAAGCATGGAAGATGCAAGAGGAGTTAAAGCTGTTCACTTTAGGGTTGTCGGGGGCACAGACAAGATCCCACTTAGCATTCATTAGGTTGTTTCCAAAAAGGAGCATGTTGTCGGCGCAGTAGGCTCTGTATTGTACTGAGACTCTACTAGACATTTCATATTTTGTAGCTGTTTTATACATGGCAAAAACTGGGAAGTGATCTGAGATATTGTCATAAATAATTCCACTTGTAAGATTGTTAGGAGTGTTGTTAGTCCAGATATGGTCTACCACAGTGGCAGAGGTGGCAGTTACTCTAGTGGGTTTGGTTATAGTGTTGAAAAATAGCTTAGAATGACAGGTAGCAAGAAGGTCTAATACTGAGGTGTCGGTTTCTGATTTTAATAGATCAAGGTTGAAATCTCCTGTAATGTAGAAAGTTTCCTCTCTGAACTTATGATAGAGATAAGCTCCGATAATTTATCAAGAAAATTTCTTACATTAGTGTGGGGTCTTCTGTACATTACTCCAATTGGGATATTTCGTGTGTCGTTAAGTAATTCAGTGAAAAAACTCTCCATGTACTCCTCCTGAACCTCTAAATCATCTCTTACAGAAGTGTTATACATGATATCAACATAAAGGGCGACACCACCGCAGTGTCGTGACGTGTTGACGCAGTGTGTATTATAATTAGGAATGTTATACAAATGTTCAATATCGTAAGTGAGGTTGGTCTCACTGAACCCAAGTACATCAAATTTGTGGGCAATAGATGACATACACTGATCTAAAAAGGAATCTAGATGAAGGGAAATACTGCTGATGTTATGGCAAATCAAGGAGAAGGAATGAGGTAGTAGAAGACTAAAACTAAATTCGGGAGAGTCAGGAAAGTAATAGTTACAGTTGGGGTTGGTGTAACCCAGTGAGTTTTGTAAAAGGCATCAGGGTCGATATGAGGGAGTATTGTGTCGACACCATGGGTAAAGGGGGTGTAACACATACGATCTAGCACATCTAAGGGAATGACAGTAGCATCATCATTGTAGGAACATTGATACAGATTAAGGAACAGTAAAAACTCAAGGTCACTGAGGTGTGAAAAAGGAAGATCTAAAAAAGTTATAAATGTGAGCGGGGTAACGTACTCACAAGTGCTACAACCAAGAGAATTAAGATGACCGGTACTGTTGAGGGTGATTCCCACATTGAGTGGGAGGTGCGCCTGTCACTTGGTTTTGAGGGTTGCTGATTTCCACCACAGAGGGTAGACGTGTAGTACTCGAGTTGGCCGGCAGGGGGGGGGGAAACTCCTCAGGTGATAGCGACAGTGGCTGGTTCCCTTTCAGTGGGAAGGGGTTTTCGAGGGGCTTGGGTGAGTTGGTACAGTGGGTGGGTGAGTGGGTGGGTGTCCACTTGCCCGATCACTCACAACAAGGGTTTTATGACTTAACGTCACGTGTTTCCTTGTTTCCTGGCTTCTTTAAACTTAAAGTATGCCTACAGCAAATGTAGGCGGGCTTTAGTCGTACCTGGGCAGAGGTCCTCGTTGACAAAGACAATGGTGCCTTTCAGCTTACTGCGTTGATAAAATTGTCACGGTCAGAGGGGGATGAAATTTTTTTATGATGTCGCGGGGGCGGGAGGAATTGGATTCCCGTCGCGTTGAACACGGTCAAACTTTATTTCAGGAAGTTTAAAATGGTTATTCAGCAGGCGTGAAATTTTGCGCTGAAATGACTCCCAGTACTCGTGGGCATCTTCGGTTACACCGGCAAACCTGAGGTTGTTTCGCCGCCCTATGTCATCCACATAATCCACCCGGTCTGCTGTTGTCGTTAGTTCTGTTTTGAACTTGGAATTCTCCTCACTCATCTGTTGAACTTGGGTCTTGAGTGTTCGGTTCTCTTTATCTTCAACGTTCAACTTTGCTTGTAAGTCGCATATTTCCCCTTGCGAGAATTCCAAGCTTCTTTTAATCTCACTTAGCTGGTCAGGGAGACGCCGGTCAGCTTCTTCTAGCTTTCTGATGGTCTCCTTTTTCATTTGTTTTATGATGTCCTGTATGAGAGTCCGTTGGACTTCCATTATCACATCAGTCAGCTGTTGTTTCGTAAATTTTGAATGTTTGATAATAGCAGCCAACTTAAACATATCGGAGCTAGTGAGGGCTGAGTAGCTGGCAGTAGGGAGACGGTTCATTCCATTTTTGTCGCCTTGGATATTACGCGACCCTATACAGTTTTTCCTGAGGTATTTAATCTTTGTAAACCATATAAAAAAGAGAGTGGATGCCCAGTGATATTTTGCGTATTTCCAGCAAGTCATTTAATATTTCATGTAGTTAGTACCTTTAAAATGTATTACTAAAGTATGTTTATATTTTTCTAACCCTTGATAGGGATTGTTCCTCATCCCATTTGAGTAATCTTGTTTTGTAACATAATACTTCTATGACCTGGGTTCATTCTTTGGCGCAAGTGAAGTGTGACTCTTATATACAATAATACATTACTCCCGTAGCTGATTCGGATAGGTGATGGCTCCAGTTTTTCACGTGCTTGTGGTTCCATTGTTTGAGATGGTTGGGTGATCAGCGATGATGCTATGGCTGCCCTTTTGTATTTTCGTGCAGGTGTGATGGATTTATCCATTAATTTTACCTCTCGGAATTGAGGAACAATAATTGACTTCATTCTTAATTTTTTTTGTTACTCTTGAGATATGGAAGGACCTACAATTGATGAATGTGCTTTGATTTAGGCTGGGAAAGATGATGGTCTATCGGTGGAGAATATTTCACGGTTAATAGACAGATAAAAGCAGAGATATAAGGAAGCCATAGCTCGCGAAGAATGTGCAGCAGACCGGGAGGTTAAACGTCATGAATTAGATTTAGCAGAGAAAGAGAAATAACGCTCACATGAATTAACAATTAACCTTAGCCAATTTGGAATCCGCTTCAGGGGTATCTGTGGATGTAGATGAAAGTGTATCTAAATCTCTGAAGGGACTACAGATTCCTTGTTTTATCGAGGGCAGAAGATGATATGGAGTTGTTTTTACTTCGGTTTGAACGCATTGCTGAGCTTCAGAGATGGAAGAAAAATGAGTATCACATATATCTCGGTACTTTGTTACGAGGTAAGGGGTTACAAACTTATATGGGCCTTCTTCGTGAGATTTTCAAGAATTATGAAGAATTAATGAAGGCTTTACTTTTGACTTATGCAGTTGACATAGAATTATACAGACGTAAATTTTAAGAGTGTAGACTAAAGGATGGAGAAAGTTATGTTCAGAAAGTTATGTTCAGATGATTACTCGTATGGAGAACTATTTTCGAAGATGGCTTACAATGAGTGAGGTAAGAGAAGATTTTGAGTCTGTAGTCATCTTATGATTAGAGATAATTTCTATAGCAATTGTTTTCAGGAATTGAGGACTTTTCTGAAAGAAAAGGAATTGGCTGATAACTTAAAAATTGCCCAGGCAGCAGACAGATATAGACTTGCCAATAGAAGTAGTAAAACTAAAACTTTGCCCAAACAACGTTCTGATGTCTATAATTCTGTAACGTCCGACTCTAAAAAGAAGGGGTTTACATGTCATCACTGTCTAGAGACAGGGCACATACGACCTAATTGTCCCCTGCTTTCTATATCAAAATCAAAACCAGTGAGTTCAATATCTACAGCTAAAGTAAACTTCGTGTTAAAAACTGAAACATGTTCTGGGAATGCTTTACTTTGAATTGAATTGAATTGAAACAGTTTATTTAGCCAGAAAAACACAGATACAGAGTGGATAATAATAACAATATTAACATGGCTGAGCCAGTTGAGAACCCGAGCTCTCTTTTAGGCACCTGATATATACTATACATTTATCTCAAGGAAGTATTATGTAACATTTAGTAACATCTGGAATAGTAGAATAGCATGGTGGTAATAAGATACTTGACAAGGGTAAATTATTTGACAAAGATGTGAATATCATGCTCGACACTGGATGTATTGAAATCATAATTAATGATAAATTGATTCCTAAGAGGAGTAACAAGGGTAAGTTAGTGAGGGTGTATGACTTTCTGGGAGTTCATCATTCTTTCCTGAGGTTCGTTGTCACCTCCAGTGTAAGTTTGTATGTGACTGGGTTAAAGCTATTGCTGCTCCCTTAAGGTTTACTGATGTCTTAGTAGGCCTGGTACCAGGTGTAACTGTTCCTACTGTTCACGTGCCTGCTCTTCAAGCTAAAGATAACCCCCCAAAGTGATGTCAAAGTTTTTGAAGTTCAGACAAGATCTCAATCTCAAAAAGGACCAGTACAAAAACTGTCGACTCCTGTACTACCTACATTACCTAGTAGTAAAGACGATTTCATTAAAGTCCAAAATAACTGTCCTGCTCTTGATATTGTCAGGAATAAAGTTGAAGCAGATACACTCCAGACAGTTAAGAATAGATCAGTTAAGTTGTCTCGATTAAATGGTCTCATGTACAGGATTTGTATCTCAAGTAAAGTCGAAGAGAAATTTGGGAGTAAAAAATTAGCTGTGCCTGAGAAATTCAGAAAGCAAGCATTGTTCACAACTCATGAGTCTACCCTTGCGGGTCATTTTTCACATAGAAGACTGCAAGTAAGATCTTGAATAAATTTTATTGGCCTGGTATAACTTCTGAAATAAAACGTTACTGTCAGTCTTGTTTCACTTGCCAGAAAACAACTCCTGAAGGAAAAGTAAAGAAAGTCCCATCAATTCCTATGCCTCACACTGAAACCCCTTTTGCTAAAGTAGTTATTGATATAGTTGGCCCCATTGACCCTTCATCTTTATATGGTCACAAATACATTCTAACCCTTATTGATTATGCAACTCGTTTCCCGGAAGCTGTGCCATTAAAAGCTTCTGCTGAACTTGCTCTAAAAAATTCTAACATTAGTAGTTCTCAGTGCAAAACCTATTTTGACAAGAAAGTTAAAACTCGGAAATTGGAAATTGGTGACGAGGTGTTAGTATTACTACCAACTTGTTCTCATAAGCTGACTTTGACTTGGAAAGGTCCATATTGTGTCACTGGAACTCATTTTAATGGTGTAGACAATTGCGTCAAAGCTGGAGATAACATCAAACTTTTTCATGTTGTTACGAGTGAGCGTTCCATCGTTGGTTGTGGATTCGCAACGTGAATGTCTTTTGTTTGTGACGTCATTTCTGCCGCATCCGCTCGCTTTGTTTACTTTAGTATGGGCCCGGCAGTGTTTAGTTAAGTACAGAGTATCTCCTTTCTTATTGTACAGTATGTTTCTAGTGGTATAACGTGTAAACCTTGCTCGACTTTTATAACACCAAGTAAAGTATGATTTGTGAAAGTTTATTGTTAATCATATTTTGGAGTTCCACGGAAAATAACTTATTTATGAGGTTTCGTGTGGTGGATAGACCACGTTGTTCATCGTAGTTTCTAGACTAAATAAGTCTTTACTTTTGTGTTCATTATTTTGTCACTCGGTCGAGTCATTTATTTGATCAGATTTAACTTGTATTTGTTTATTTTTGTACATACTGATATATTTATTTTATTGTTTATTTGTTAATATATTCTGTTATTACAACTACTGTATGTATTTCAATATACCCCATAGTAATGAGGTGATAATTTGGTGGGATCTATTCCTGGACCTATAGTACAAAGTGAAAGTTGTGAATTTGTGATATTGTTACACCCTTAAGAGGCCCAAGGGTCGTAACAATGTCATCATGTTAAAGAAATACATTAAAAGAGATTCCTCTAACCCTGACTCTGTGCAGTGTAATTCGAGCATCAATTATTCAAATCAGGAAGATCCAAGTTCTAATTGTGATATTATTGTTTACTATTTCTCTGATACAAGCTCTAAGGTTAGCACATTATCCTGTGAACAAAAGGAAGATATTGATTCCCTTATTTTACTATATTCAGATGTGTTTTCTTGTAGACCAGGTAAAACAGAAAGTATTTACCCTGACATTAAATGTACTACAGATATCCCAGTTTACAAGAAACCATATCCAATACCTCATAATTTGGTTAAGGTGTTTAACGATGAAGTTGATAAATTGTTTCACATGGGAATTATTGAACATTCTGACTGTGTTACGACCTTGGTCTCTTAGGTTGTAGCAATACAATTTGTGTTCTGACCTCACTAGAGGAAAGGTCACGGCTGTTTAGCTCTGCTCCCGGGGATAATTTTCAGATATGGCTAGTGCTACTGGTGAACGGGGTTACGCCCTTCTGTGGGCAGAGTTACAGAAATCCAAGGAAAAAACCCTGAAATTAGAGTTAGAAAACTTGAAATTAAAGGAAGAGATAGCAACGCTGAAGGAAGAAACGGGACAAAGAAAGCCGGTGAATGAAGAGAACTCTGGGGATTGGAAGGTTGTGAGGAGAGGGACGACTAAACTGGTGGTGAAGAAAAACACCAAGGATACGACAACAACGACAACAACAGCTAAGTGTACCAACTCGTTCAGTCCCTTGATAGACGAATTGGACGTTAGGACAGTCAGGGACAGGGCTGACAAGGAAGGAATAAAAACTTTAATTGTTGGTGACTCACAGGTAAGGTACCTGGACAGAGCCTTCTGTGGAAAAAATAAAAATAGGATGAGGGTGTGTTTGCCAGGGGCTGGGGTGGGGGATATAGTTGACAGGATGGACAATATCTTGTCCGGTAATGGGAACAAACCCATTATCTGCCTCAGTGCAGGAGGCAATGATATTGGCCGGTGTAGGAGTGAAGAGCTTCTTGATAAGTTCAAGACAGCTATAGATCGCATTAGGACTAAGGGAGGGATCCCTGTCATATGTGGTGTCCTGCCTAGAAGGAAAGTTAGCAATGAATGGTTGTCAAGGGCAGTTGGTGTCAACGGCCGTCTTGACGGATATTGCAAGTCAATATCAGTCCCATTTATTGACAACTGGGACAACTTCTACGGCAGAAGGGACCTTTATGCTAGGGATGGGGTGCACCTGTCTCGGTGGGGGTGGCAACCCTGGCTGGGTCTCTAGAGGGGTCAGTTCAAAAGATATCGAAGTCTTTAAACTGCTAGGGGAGCATAGGAGCACGGGGGTAGAGGAGACTGCAGTGGTAGCGGGTAAACCAAGTGAAAGATTACAGGGAAATAGTGTTAGGAACGATGACAAAACTAATTTAGACAGGGAATTTAAACCTAAACGCGGTAAAGGGAGGACTCAGAACACGACTAACTTAAATGTCTACTATGCGAACAATAGAAGCATGAGAAACAAAATGGATGATATTAGGGCCTTGGTATGTACCGAAAAAATCGATATAATAGCATTCACTGAAACATGGATCAACCTAGACTCACGTGAGTTACCTGTCGAATACCAAATTGCGAATTACAAATTGTTCCATACTGATAGGCCGACCAGGAAAGGAGGCGGAGTCGCCATATATGTCAGGGATAATCTGAAGTGCGAAATAAATAAGGAAATAAAAACTGAGCGGAATACAGAAACAATTTGGATAGAATTAATCGACGGTAGGGAAAAATTAATCATAGGAGTAATATATAAACCTCCCAATCTTGATAGAGTTAATGAGCGACTTATCTGGGACGAAATGCGCAGGGCTTCCATACACAACAAAGTCTGTATAGTAGGCGATTTTAACCTTGGCCAAATAGATTGTACTGACCTTACGGGTAACTCAGTATCAGAGGAATTCCTCGAAACGATCCAGCATTGTTTCCTAAGTCAACATATAACCGAACCCACCCGGGGTAATAATATACTCGATTTAGTTCTGTCGAACAGAGAAAACCTCATAAGCAATGTCGAGGTAGGGAACGAACTTGCAAACAGCGATCACAAAGAAATTAGATTCCAGTTAGATTTTCAGGTCAGACGTAAAGGGAATTCCATTAAAGTCCCAGATTTCAGAAGGGCAAACTTTGATAGTTTAAAGAGGCAGCTGAGAGAGGGGGGGTCTCACTGTGATGTGAACCAAGATGACACCGACCTGATAACGAGATCTGAGATTGCCGAGTTCCACGACAATTTAAATAACGACTTACTTTATGCACAAAGGCAGAACATAGCATACAAAAAACTCAGATCAGACAACAATGACCCTAAATGGATAAATAATTATTTAAAGAACATTATTGGCCAAAGGAAGGCTATAGGTAGAAGGATAAATCGTGGCGAATTTTACCTCCGGGAGTATTATTAGGTATTGGCCGGTAGGGTTAGGACCGAGATAAGAAAAGCCAAGAGGAACTATGAACTGAAGGTGGCAGGGGAGGCGAAAACAAACCCCAAAGGATTCTACCAAATGTATCAAACTAAAACACGAGATAAGATTGGACCAATACGTTCAGATACCGGCGAGCTTACTGATAACGATGGAGAAATGAGCAATAATCTGAATAATATTTTTCAACAGTTTTCACCACCGAAAATTTAAACATGATACCCGAGGCACCGACTTTATTCAGAGATAGTGAAGAAAAAAATTAAGCGAGATAGTAGTGACTAGTAACGATGATAATAAGCAAATAGACAAACTGAAGCCTAATAAGTCACCTAGTCCTGATGAGATATTTGCCAGAGTATTAAAGGAATGTAAGGATGAGCTTAGTATGCCCTTAGCAAAGTTGTTTAACATGTCATTAAAAACAGGTGTAGTACCAGAATCCTGGAGGATAGCGAATGTAATACCGATTTTCAAGAAGGGGGATAGATCACTATCCTCTAACTACCGCCCAATCAGTCTAACATCAATAGTAGGTAAATTACTAGAATCAATTATTTCAAACTCTATTCGAAACCACCTGGAGAAGCACAAGTTGATCAATGATTCCCAACATGGCTTCACAAGCAGGCGTTCATGTCTAACTAATCTATTAACATTCTTTTCATCAGTTTTTGGAATCGGTGGACGAGGGGCACAATTATGATGTGGTATATCGCGACTTTAGCAAAGCCTTCGACAGAGTCCCCCACGAAAGACTAATTTGAAAGGTAGAAGCGCATGGCATCAAAGGTAATATCCTTAAATGGATTAGGGCGTGGTTAAGGGACAGGAAACAGCGAGTGAGCATAAACGGCACTAAATCGCATTGGAGCAACGTCACTAGTGGAGTTCCCCAAGGCTCAGTACATGGACCATTATTATTTATTATATACATAAACGACATAGATATCGGCATAGACAGCAACAGTAAATTTGCTGAGGACACTAAAATAGGACGTGTAATTAAATCTGACGAGGACTCTGAAAAACTACAGGAAGATCTAAACAAATTTTTCGAATGGTCGGAAAAATGGCAGATGAAATTCAATGTGGACAAATGTAAAGTACTCAGTATAGGAGATGTAAACAGGGAAACCAGTTACCAGATGAACAACAATGCAATTGTGGAATCCAACTGCGAGAGAGATTTAGGAGTAATGATAAGTAGGAATCTTAAGCCAAGTACACAATGTGTTTTTGCTCGTAACAAGGATAATAAAGTACTTAGGTTCATACAAAGGGGTGTTAGCTACAAGACTAGCGAGGTCATCTTAAAATTATATCTAGCGCTTGTGAGACCTCACCTGGATTATGCAGTTCAGTTCTGGTCACAGTATTACAGAATGGATATAGAATCATTGGAAAGAATCCAGAGGAGAACGACAAGACTAATCCCGGGCATTAGGAACCTTGAATACAGAGACAGGTTAAAGCATCTTAATTTGCACTCCCTCGAGAGACGTAGAGTGAGGTCGACATGATAGAGGTGTATAAATGAAAGTCGAGGGACATTACAAAGGTACTCAAACTATCCAACCAAGAGCGAACCCGTAACAGTGGTATTAAATTAGACAAATTCATATTTCGGCGTGAAATTGGTAAACACTGGTTTGGAAACAGAGTAGTGGATGAGTGGAACAAGTTACCAAATATCATCATTAACTCGAATACGCTGAATAGCTTCAAACATAGGTTGGATGCTTATATGAGCAATAGGGGTTGGGTATAAACGGGACTGCCCAGTATGGGTCAATAGGCCCGCTGCAGTTTCCTCGATTCTTATGTTCTTATGTTGTTAATTCAAATTCATCTTCACTTTGTATTATTCTTAAAGTCAAGTTAACTCTATCATTATGGTTATCTTTGTATCGAAGGTCCAAGCAATAGATCCCACCAAAATCATCACCTCATTACTATGGGGTATAATGAAAATCATGAAGTACACCCACTAAAAAATTATTCGGCACCCGAGTCATATTGTATCACGCCGTAAGGGTGCCGAATAATTTTTTATTGGGTGTACATTAATGTTGAAGTATTATGTACAGTAATGTTGTACACCAAACATTACTGTACAGCGAGATACAATATGACACGGGTGCCGATTTATTTTTTTAGTGGGTGTACATTTAATTACTTATATTAAGAAACAAAAAAATAAACATGCCAGTTATGTACAAAAATAAAACAAAGACAAACAAAATCTGATCAAACAAGTGACTCAACCGAGTGACAAAATACTAATCATAAAAATAAAGACCAAACACTTATTTAAATTAACAAACTCGTGTGGACAACGTGGTTATCCAACACACGTAATTCATAAGCAAGTAAGTTATTTTACCGTGGAATTCTGAAATATGACCACCCATAATCTCACATATAAATCACTATATAATACTTGGTGTTCTTAAAAGTCAAGCAAGGTTTACACATTATACCACTAGAAATATACAATAGGCGTGGAGATACTTATCTTATGACTGCCAGCCCAATACTAAAGCCACTCGGCTCTGAGAGGTAAAACTAAGCAAGCAGAGGTGAGCGGAAATGACGTCATAAACAAAAGACGTTCAAGTTGAGAATCTGCAAATAACTATCAAACGCTCACTCATTCATTACTGTTCGAGACTAATACAATATACATTACTTTGTTTTACCTAACACATCGAAACTTATGTTACTATATTTCACGTAAAACATATAATATCTAAATTTTAACTGCTTCACTGTCTACACAACGAATCATTCGAAGTTCATATGCCGAGCAATAATCTGTTCATTGGTTCTTATTTCGACACCTGTAACGCTCAACATATTGTTCACCTGTTGTTCTTGTAAGGAAGCCTGACAATTCATGGAGATTGTGCACTGTTTAATTATCGTAGTGTTAATGATGTAACCTATTTTGATGCTGAGCCTATGCCAACAGTTGATGAGTCCTCGGGAGAGTTTGTTGGGGATAAGTTTTTCACTGAGATCGATCTGTGTAAGCCGTAAGGGATACTACCAGGTCCCACTTAATGGTGCATCAAAGAAAATCACAGCCTTTGCAAGCAATAGAGGATTAATGCAATTCAGAATGTTACCATTTGGTTTGAAAACTGCTTGTGCTACAATTATTAGATTGATGAGAAATGTGACCTTTGGCCTTGAAAATACAGCTTGTTACTTTGATAACTGGGTTGTACATAATATTACCTGGGAAGAACATCTGAAAGATCTAAAATCCTTGTGTGACACTTTGAGAATCCATGGACTCACAGCTGGTCCCAGTAAGTGTTTCTTTGTTTATCCATCTATCAGATATTTGGGATTTTCCTTGGGAAATAATTATTTGCTTTCACCTGTAGAAGGTAAAGTAAAAGCCATTTTGCAAATGCCTGTACTTCAGACAAAGAAACAATTACGGTCATTTATAGGTACAGTATCTTTCTCATGGGATTTGTTTCAAATTTGGCTAGAATTGTATCTTGCATTAATGTTCTATTAAAGAAATTCAGCAGTAACAAATTGATTTGGTCAGATGAACAACCAGAAAGTTTTTAGAAATTAAAATCAGCTCTAGCTTGTGAACCAATATTATGTTTACCTGATTATTCTAAACTGTTTTATCTAAGAACAGATACATCAGATACTGGGTTGGGTGCAGTCCTGCTGCAAGAGGTTGATGATATCCTTAGACCAGTATCTTATACTAGTCGTGTACTGCTGGATCGAGAACTAAGGTATGCAACAAACGACAAGGAATGTCTTGTCATTGTTTGATGTACTATCGTGAACCAAAGTTGTGTCCACTACCCAACCACAGTGAGGATTCGAATAGCCTTGAGTCTGAAGTGTGTCACTACCCAACCACAGTGAGGATTCGAATAGCCTTGAGTCTGAGTTTCCAAACAGCTGAAGGCTCTTTACTTGGTCAGCCAACAGATGTCGCCCACTGTAGTGTGTGTATGGGGAGAATTTTTTTTTTTTTTTTTTTTTTTAGGTTAAGGTGGGGAAAGGGTGGAAGGCATGCTGGGGGCTCAAGGCACAGCCAGATTTATGAGGGGATAGAGTCACAACATATATAGTCGTGGGGAAGGTTGGAAAAAAAGAAGTTTAATGGAGTTAAACGGGGGACGCTTACCCTTGTTTTACATATTACAGAGTTTGTTGGCTAACTAAGCTAACCTAGGATTTAGAATGAGGTTGCACAATGGTTATTTTAGTAGACAATGACTAGATTGATTTTACAATTTAGAAAGTTTATTAACATCTTATACTGTATTACGTTATGGACTCTGCTCGATTTTGACTTGTTAATGTGAATTTATATCATCTAAGTTTTTAGTAAGGTGGATCACTGTGGCGGACATAGATGGATCGCGGGTTGGGTTGTTGTAGTGTGGGCAGACTCCGGGGCCACCAGGCGTGGGAGTCTCCCTCCGTTGATGTCTTCCCGCGTAGGTGGTCTGGAGCTCAGGGTCGTCCAGGAGCTTGTCCCAAACCTTCTTCCTAACAGTGGGGCCTGAGTTGAGGCCTCTGTTTTTATTTCTTAGGTGGATGGTTTCTTTGTCTCCTGGTAGGGTGGCGCTTGGCCTGTGCAAGCCTCAAACATTTGTTTGGAAGCTCTGTAGTTGTTGTAGTCTGATGTTTCCAGAGTGTAGTGGGTATAGATGCGATACTCCTTTGAGCCTCCTGGCCTTGTGCAGGTGAACGTATCTTCTCAGGCATCAATTTAAAACGTTTTTAATTTGGCTGCGGCGACTGGCTTTATTTAGTCTGTCCTTCACGTGGGGAATGATGCCCGTCCGAGAAATGATGAGGCCGACCAACCTGCCTTGTTTAGAGTCTCGAAATCTCTTCGTCGTCGATCATCAATGGGGCCCGGCTTGAATTTGGCTATGGGTATGACCTCCAAATTTCGTTTTGTTTGTTTTTTATTTTCCATTTATTTTCGCCTCCGAGATCTCCTCTATTGCCCGAGCAGTGGGTCGCGCCATCCTTGCCGTGGACCTTCCTGGAGCAGGTGACGATCCATGTTACATCGTCTGCATACATGACGTACTTTCCGCTGCCGACGATTGGGGGTGGCAGGTCAGCCAGTGTAGAGTGTGTAAAGGGTTGGTGAGAGACAAAGAGCCCACAGGCACGCCGCTCGATAGTGAGAATTCTTCTCAAAATGTTCTTGCATCTTAATTTGGCTCTGCGGTCCGTAATGAAGTTGCACAGCAAATGAGTCAGATTTTCAGGTAGCCCCCAGTTGTATGATCTTATACTGCAGTCCTCGTGCAAAACTTTGTCAAACGCCTTGCTGGTCCTCAGTACTATATGTTACTGCTAGGCGGCGATCAGCATTGGCGATCTGCTCGTAGAGCTGAGCTATGGCGGTGGATATTGCCTCGGTACTGGCGGAAGCCGAACTGGCGGGGATTATGCGTCTTCATCCTCCAGATACATCCGCAATCGCTTGTTGACTATTTTTTCTAGAAGATTTTGGCAGGTACCTCTAGCAGCGATATTGGTCAGTTTTTCGACTTTGTTTGGAGCTTCCTGCTTTTGGTATGAGGCGAATAACGGCGGCGATTTGAACATCTTAGGGAAGTATCCAGAGGCGAGGCAGGCGTTGCATATGACAAACTCCTCCTGTCATGTTACGCGGGGTTGAGCCAGGATCTTCTTGTTAATGTGACTTTGTTGAGTGATTTGTTTTTAAACCCTTTTATGACTGGCTGGCCATCTGCAGACATGCGTTCCGTCAGGTAGCTTCCGTCCACCAGTCTGGTGAAGTCAGTCCGTGGGAGCAATGGAGCAGGTGCTGATGGTCCTGCCAACAGCCTAAAATGTCCTCCTCAAAGTCCCTGTCGAAGCCCTCGTTTTCCTGTTCACTAATGGTAAGATCTTTTCCGTAAATATCTTGATATAGTTGTTCTTGGTTTCTTCCTCGAATATTTTTTACGTTGTTTTTGGTCGAGCAGGTGAGGACAATGCTAGAAGGTGGAACCCATCAGTCACTTGATCCCTTTCCAGAATGCAGCAGAATCGCGTAATTGTTGGCTGCCTCCCACACCAAGGCAGCCCACTTTTTGTTCATGTAGACAATTTTGCTCTGCGTGCTGGATGTCCGTCCTGTAGCTCTCGGTACCGGTCTCTCAGCTCCTGCGTCCACGCAGATCTACTGGCTAGCTGTCTCACGTGAGTGTACTGGACTTGCTAAGGCTGCCTCAGCTGGTGACTAGTGTGAGGATGGGGAATGGTCCACCATAACTGGTGGTCAGGATGTTGTTGTCCATCTCCGTCTTCACATCCTTATACCATTTGTTCGACCCGTCGTCAGTGTCGTGGGGCTGGCTTCTTCCAGGTTTCTCCCTGCTTGAGACTGAGAGACTCCTTGAAAGAGTCCCCAATCTGCCCGTTTGAGGACTGACCTGATGTTGGCGGGTATCATAATGGGGATTGGATAGGAAGCGTCGACGACTGGCAGGTGATCGCTGGTACTGATGGGTCCGGCGGTAACGCGTGCCTGTTCAGGAACAGCCTCGTTGTTATTGCGAAGGTTATGTGTCGGGTGTTGTGGCACTGGCGTCCTGATCAATGTCGGGAAATCTGGCCGAGTGTTGCAGTTTTCCCCTTCTGATGTTGTCATACAGGGAGGGAATAGAGGAGGTGGGGGTTAGTCTAGTGACAGGCTGTGTGTGTAGGTGGGCATAACATCGTGAATTCTGCAATCACTGATAACAATAGAATGTCATGAAGATAGTTAATATTATTAAGCATGGTGAGAGATGTGTAACCGGTAAATAAAACACTGCAATGACCATATTTCTGCCGTTCATGGCTGACGATCAGACTGATGGGCACACCAGTAGTTAATTCTCCGTGATGACTGCAGTAATGGTAGTCACGGAGAATCTGAGATGTTACCAAAGGTTGGCTCCACCCACACCAGGGAAAGGAGATGATGTCGAACACTGAAACATGCGAGGTCTCATTCCTACCATCGTCGTCTACCAACAGGTAAGTCATATTAATTTGTCAGCATAGCCCATGTCGTCTTGCCTGCAGGGTGTCCCATAGTGACAGCAGATATTTAGCAGAGGTGAAAGAATATGTGATATTGAGCCACACGTCTCTATCTCCATCCGTTTCCTCTATCTATAATAAAAAGTTAACCCTACTCAGAAAAAAATAATGAATGGGCCCTCCAAACAAATTAAAGATGAGGTGCACCCACCCAAATAGGGATGGGCCCTCCATTTCTTTCGCCTTCTTTCTCTACATCCTTCATCCCTCCCATCACCCCAGTCACTAACCCTAGCACCAAAATACCATGCAGTGGGCAGAAGGCCACACACTTTCTCTCCTCCTAAAAGTCTGTTTCCATTTAACCCCACATTCTTTCACTATAAACCTTCTTCCCCCTTTCCTATATTTCGCTTCGCTATCGGTATCTCCCGCCTCGACTCCGCCATTTATGGTTGCCTTGCTTAATTTATAAAAATCCACCTTCTGACTAAACGTAAACCGAAAAAATCCATATATGTATAGAAGTTTTTATACTCAGAATCACACATTCTTTCACCTCTACAAATATCTGCTGCGGTGGTGGGACACCCTATTATAATTATATGACAGTTGTATATGAGCTCCTTAGTTAACTTCACCATAAAAATATGGTGTTTGATGTACTTATGCACGTTTGTCCTTGCGTTACCTTACTCGGTTATGTTACACCCCAGTTGCAACCTGGGAGTTTGGGTTAGATAATGTAGTATTTTGAGCAGAAATGGAATTCAAGAACGACTCAATGAACGCCAGAGAAAACGTTTTTTATATAACCCGAACCTAACGTAAATGTAACCTATTACGGTTATATGTAATCTGAAGGCAATGAACATGTCACTTAGCTGAAAATTGTCAAAAGAAATATAGCAAAGCAGTAGAGAAAATACATATATTTTGATTATCGGCGAGGCTAACTACATATAAACAATTAATATTTGACGATTGGCAAAGTCCTGGGAAAAATGAACCAACAAGTCATAAGCTAAAAATGATCAAACCATAGTTTATCCTTATTCATCATCAAAACAATCCTCTCGACATGCAAACTATTCTGAATCGTCTAGAATTGGGCATCACCTTGATTGACACACATGGCCATCTCCATCTTCCCTAATGGAGCCCCACCTATGGTCCAACTGCGAACACAAATAACAGTCCAACATATTCTCGTGAATGCCCTATTTATAATGGAAGTGTATCGAACAATGTGCTTCACTAACCCTACAATGTAAAATATTTAGCAGAGACCCAAAATTTTCTAAATTCAGTTTGACCTTTTTTAAATACTGTAAGCTCCTCCAAATGGGCGTCAGTGGTCGCAATTAAACTAAATGCTCTTGATATTGAAGATGATTATCGGCGAATGTTCACTCTACTGTCGCAGGGTGGTAGTGGAGGTTTGTGGGGGATCCTTGCAGTTCACTATGAATACATGAAATAGGAAGGGTTTCTTGGGCAGTTGATCCAAAAGATTTATCAAAACGTTATGTCAGATATGTCTTAACCTGGGTGTTACTAATACCATTAATTTACTCTAGTATATAAAAGCCTGCATCAGTTACCACAACATATTCTCTGCCATTTCAGATATGCTTGCAGGGGCGAACAAATTCGTCGGCAGTGATTGCTGGCCGAGGCCAAATCATCGGGATGTGAGCAGAACAGCTGTGCCGAACAATGCTGTCGAAGTGAGGAAAAGCACCAAGACGATTAGGATGTGGATCCGCCGGTGGGAGGAAGAGGCTCAGTGGAGACAGAAACCTCCCGAAGTGAAGGCCACGAGTGGCGATGCGGCAGGATGGACTCCGCCGATGCGTGGCAGCTGCAGCGGCATATCCCGATGCGAACATCGAGAGAGGTGGGCATACAAGAAATCAGACTCAACTGCTATCACGCGACGATGAGACGCCTTTACCGCTTCTTGAAGCCGGGATCGACTGCCATATTCCAGCTCACAAAGGGTGGCTAACACCTACTCACAAGGAGTGTCGACTCGGCTTTGCATTGGAACACCTTCCACATAGAGAAGAATACTGGAGAACAATTATATTTACCGATGAAACGGTGTTCAGGTCAGTGGGAGCCGAAGCAAGGCAGTGCTGGCGGCCCCCTAACACACGCTACCATGAGAAACACATTCAACATCGCGCAGTGAGTGGTAGGGTGTCAGTGTCATTCTGGGGGTGGATGTGGGCACATGGGCCAGGTGAACTGGTCAAGATCAATGGCCGTTTCACTGGTGAGCAGTATGTAGACATCCTGGAGCAAGTGCTAATTCCTACAGTCCGGGCTATGGCAGTTCCAGCCCCCCACACTATCAGGCTGGTTCATGACAACAGTCCCATTCATACCAGCAACATAGTGAAGGACTACCTCCAGGATCACCCTGAAATTGAGGTCATCGACTGGCCAACACTAGGATGTGATATTAATCCGATTGAACATATTTGGGCCATGATGAAACGTGATTGGGATATTGGGGAGCAGCGAACCTGTGCAGCAATAGAGGCCAAAGCTTACGACGTGTGGGAGAGTATACGTCGACGACCAGGGGTGTGCCTGAAGCTGGTAGACTCCATCCCTAATCGCCTTGATGAAGTCCTGAATGCAATGGGTGGCTGGACCAAATACTAAGATGTGTGTATTGGTGTATTGTTTGGATTTTAGTATTGCTTGTAAATACAATTAATATATATTAACTCACCTACAGTGTTATCTTAAATCCATGTCCTTAATGATGTCTTAAACTATATTGCATGAAAATTCAAAAAAAAGTAACTTAACAGCCACAAATTATGTATTGTGTGGTATACAATGATCTGTATGACACATCGTGGAATGTGTTGTCTTATAACACAATATGATTATATAGTTACAATTGCGACCATCATTGAAATGCTCATGATGTTCAGCACACAATAAAACGGTAACTGAGCACACTCCAAAATATATGAAGCTTGCATATTGTGGTGGGGTGTTTAAACACTGGAACTTGGAAGAATCGGAACTAGATTAAATCTGTATACTATTTTACAATACTGATAACTTTTTCACTCCACTCTTTTTAACATAAGTATATAATTATATAATATTGCATATTATCACAAATATTTATTAAGCAAAGGATGGGTGGAATATAAATAAATATTACCATAATCTCTTTGTCGGAATAACAACAAAATTGTGACGTGGTCGCTGAGTAAAATTAGCTGACCAAGGCCCTTCACCCTGATCCTTGCATATTTCACTTTTATCCTTAATATATTCCATTCTTTAAAGTATCATTGTGACCTGAGCGGCAATAAGCACCCAGGGCACTGCACTTGTTCCATGAATGCGTAACCATAAAGAAACAGCTGTAAGACAAAACTTAGTAAAAAAAGGCAGCTTGAAATTATGGTGGTAGAAATAATAAATAAACCCGCCTCTCATCCAGCCCCCACCTCTTCTTACAAACTACAGTGGGCGACATCTGTTGGCCGATCATAGCATTTCCCCCAGCTGTTTCGAAACTTCAGACTCATCAGACTCAAGGCTATTCGAAACCTCACTGTGGCTGGGTAGTGGACACGACTTTTGTGCACGATAGTACTTCTTATCTGTTTACTTTACAAAAATATAATTTCCCTAGTATAAAACTAATGCCAATCATTTTGGAAATAAATACATAACTTTGATCATTATAATTATAAACATTACTCCTTCACAACTTCACACATACACTAATGCCAATTGTTGATCAATCATAATAATTAATTGAAGCCTATATTGGGAACGTAATACAGTTTTTATTCAAACACATTCATGCAGCAGTGTAATCACAAAGAAACCAAAAAACTGTAAGTAACAAAGATATTTGTTATCAAACTATCCTCTTAATTAATTAGAATTGATAATTAACAAAACAGTGTCTCTTTCCGAAAGAAATGACTGCAATACACAAGGAGTGTCTACTCTACTTCTAATTCATGGTCTTGTTAAGGAAGAGGATCATATTCACGTTTTTGTCCTTTAGACAGCTAAGTCTTTGGGACACTAGTTCGCCAACCTTAGAAAAAAGCCTTTCTGAGGGCACTGATGATGTTGGGGAGCAGAGGAACATTTTCGCTTGTTCTTGGAGTTTGGGGAAAAGTGCGGCATGTTTTTTCCACCATTCTAGCGGATCTTCTTCTCTAGGAATTATTGATTCTTCCATATAGCTCTCCATTTCAATATAAGCCCCCATAGACGGATGTGTTGAAGAGACGAGTGCAATTTTTTCAACCTTGGCATCGAATTTAGCCCAGAGTGAACTTTTCTTTGGTTGTTGTGTAGATGTAGATGGTTCTTGAACTTCTGTTGTTTCTGCATGCCCAGTACTTGCCAACAGTGCGTAACAGAGAAGTGACCGATCGCCCAAGCGGCTAACGAACCGATCAGTGGTGAAGAGGATAAAAGTAAGTAAAAGTAACGGCTACGCACCAGTGCGGCGCCACAGGAGGACAGGGTAGGACAATCGACAACTCACTCTCACTGTAGTGTTAGTGGAATCGCTTCATGGGAACCGGTTCCCAAATTGGGAACCGATTCTGAGGTAGCTCATCAGAATCGCAGGAATCGATTCTGGAATCGATTACTGCCCAGCCCTACTAATGACCACCGTAACAGTCTTTGATTCTTATTTCTCATCTTATGAACAAACTGAAGTGGATTATGATCTGTATAAACTATCACTGGGTAAGGTGATCCACTTACATACACCTCAAACTTTTCCAGAGCTAACAAAAGAGCCAATGCTTCTTTTTCTAGTGTGGCATATCCACGTTGAGGCTTTTTCAGTTTGACCGAGAAATAACAGTACGGGTGCAATATTCCATCTTTTCCTTTTTGCATTAACATAGCACCAACTCCTATGTCACACGCATCCGATTGTATCACAAACTGTTTCTTAAAGTCTGGGAGTTGCAGTACAGGTGCCGTTGCCAACAACCCACGAACCTTTTCGAATGCTGTCTGGCATTCATGAGTCCACACAAACTTTCTTTTTGGGCTGGCCAAATCTGTCAGAGGAGTGACCACCCTGGCAAAGTTTTGACAAAACCGCCTGTAAAATCCAGACATCCCGAGAAATCTTCTGAGAGCCTTTCGATTGTGAGGTGCGGGTAGACTGAGAATATTGGCAACCTTGGCATCAATTGGAGCAATTTTCCCTTGTCCAATGACATGACCAAAGAAGATTAAGGTGGCATGTCCGAATTCACTCTTGGGTAGGTTTACGGAGAAGTTGAACTCTGCTAGACGATTGAAGAGTTCACGGAGTCGGCCAATATGTTGTACCCATGTGTCACCCACGATGACCAGATCATCAAGATAGACGTACACTCCAGGCAGGCCTGATGTAACTACATACATCGCTCGCTGAAATGTTGCTGGTGCTCCTTTGAGGCCGAATGGCATAACTTTTTATTGCCACAGCCCCCCCCCGCAGTGACAAAAGCTGAAATCTGCTTTGCTTCTTCCGAGAGTTTGATTTGGTAGTAGCCTTTGAGAAGATCCAGCTTGGTGACAAATTATGCTTGACCCACACTATCGATGATATCGTCGATGCGCGGCAATGGATATGCATCAGCACGTGTCACCAGGTTGACCTTTCTGTAGTCAGTACACATGCGGGCACTTCCGTTGGGTTTAGGCACCAGACCACAGGGTGACGCCCATGCACTACTGCTCCTCTCCACTAGGTCATGTTCCAGCAGATACTCCACCTCCTGCTTCAGCTTCTCCCGCTTATCAGGGCTCATTCGGTAGGGTGCTTGCTTGATGGGAGATTTGCCAGGCAGCAGTACTAGGTCGTGCTCCAGCAGAGAACACTGGCGTGGCACATCGTCGAAGAGTGGCTTGAACTCCTGCAGCAGTTGCACCACATCCTGAGACTGTTGTTGTGAAAGATGGGATACTTTAGAGGCAGGGTCACACAATATCCTGGAATTACAGATTTTTATGGGGATATCCACATGGAAATCAGTGTCTGGGACCACCTCCTCTCCTCCTGTTACCGAAAAAACCACTTCACTCCTACCAAAATACGGTTTCATCCAGTTGATATGAGTCAAACTCTCCGATTTTCTCTTACCTGGAGTCGCTATGACATAGCTGAGGTCATTTAATTTCTTAACTATAGTGAATGGACCCTCAGATTTAGCTTGAAGGGGATTTCTATACAGGGGAATAAGTGCTAATACCCTGTCTCCAGGCTTAAATTCTCTAGCTTGACAATGCTCATCATATTTCTTTTTTTTCATTTTCTCCTGTACTTCTGACAGATTTTCACGAGCAATCTCACCTCCTCTCTTTAGTTTCTCTTTAAACTTCTCTACATACACTGACAAAGGGACTTTTATCTGATTACTTATACAACTTTCCTTCAACACAGTTATAGGACCTCTTACAGCATGACCAAAAACCATTTCAAAGGGACTGAATCCTAGGGAATCTTGGGGACTCTCTCTTATGGCAAACAACATAAGTGGTACTCCTTCATCCCAATCCTTATCAGACTCCATACAGTATTTCATAAGCATTGATTTAAAAGTCTGGTGGAACCTCTCTAGGGTACCTTGGGTTTGAGGGTGGGACGCAGAAGCTAAGTATTGTTTAATACCCAATTCATTCATCACCTGCTGGAAAAGGAAAGAAGTGAAGTTAGTACTCTGATCCGACTGTACAACTCTAGGAATGCCATATTTAGTGAAGAAGTTAGTCAGAGCCTTTACCACAATCTTTGCTTTGATGTTTCGCAATGGTATAGCCTCTGGGTACCTGGTGGTAGTACACATGATTGTTAACAAATATTGGTGGCCACATCGAGTTTTTGGGAGAGGACCGACACAATCAATTATAACCCTGCTAAATGGCTCATCTACCACAGGAATGGGTTTTAGGGGAGCAGGTTTTATGACCTGATTCGGTTTACCAGCCATCTGACATTCATGGCAAGTTCTACAGTATCTGGCAACATCACCTTCCATTCCAGGCCAGTAAAAATGCGACAAAATCTTTTTGTATGTTTTCCTAACTCCTAAATGTCCTCCCAAAAAGTCGTGTGCTAATTTCAAGATTTCTCCCCTGTGATAACTGGGAATCACAACCTGATGCACAACATTCCACTCATCAGCAGGATAAGATACAGATCTGAACTTCCTCATAAGTAACCCTGAATCCATGTAGTAACAAACAGGCAAGCAAGCCGCTTATTCCATATCCACAGCCTTCCTACATAGTTCAGCTAATCCGGAGTCACTCTGCTGATCATCTATCAGTTTTTCCCTAGTGACAGGCATTTTCTGAATGGTAATGCTGTCACCAGAAGAGAGATCAGCTTCAGATTTTGGGGAATGAATGTTAACTGAATCTTTAGCTTCACTCACATCTTGCCCACCAATGTCACTATCAAATGAATCATCCTGACTGCTAAACAGATTCTCAATACCTAAATCATTTTCATCATTGCCAGGTTTACCGCTCTCAGCAATACAGAGCTTAGGATCAACTGAAGGAACGGTCTGTACCTTATTCCTAAGAGTCTGGCTCCTTGGAACTGCACATAAAGGAAATAAATCTGGGTATTCTTCTTCAATTAAACCATTATTATTCTCCACTGTAGGAGTCGAAGATACCACAGGATCTGGCACCACGCTGGCTCCTGCAATATCATTACCCAGCAAAAAAGTAACCCTTGTCACAGGAAGAGAATCTTGAACACCAATAGTCACCCAACCAGTCACAAGTGGAGTTCTCAAAAACACCCTACACAAATGTTTTCCAGTATAGGAATCTTCCACGCAGGGAACAGAACCTTTCAACAGAACACCGTGAGAAGCACCAGTGTCACGCAAAATCTTCCCAAGGTACTCATCACCTGATTCTTCAACTGCAACTGAACCATCAAACATGAAAGATTCAAAAGAATCCTCCTTTGGGCGATTACTAACTAAAGTTTTGTCAAACTTTTCCAGATGTCCGAATGAGAGCACTGGCTCTTTCTTCTTTGCTTCCAATTTAGGGCAATTCGCAATCACATGACCTGGTTTCTTACAGTAAAAACAGACAAATGCTTTAGTCTTGACATAGGTCTTGGAAAGCTCACCTGAGTTTCCACGAAAATTTACTTTACTAGAGGAAGCAGTACTACTATCCTGCCTACTACCCTTTTCCTTGGTTACAAAACCCTTTCCACCTGAATGCTTTTGAGATTTAGCAGGATGCATTTTGTGAGTAAGGGCATAGCTATCAGCTAATGCAGCAGCTTTATGGACATTACTAATATCTCTCTCTCCTAAGTACAATTGTATATATCTCTTGGAGTGGCTCTTTTGAACTGTTCTAAAATCATCAACTGAACAAGTTCCTCAAAAGTTTCTACCTTGCTAGACTATATCCACCTTCCACGATCACGTGGGCAGCAGGCGGTGAAGGTGTTACCCCAATGGGAGCAAATGACACAACAAGCCGGCCCTGGGTGATATGGTTGAGCGTACAGTGAGGGGAGGACTGGGTGGTTGGGCACTCCCTCCCCTTCCATTTAACTATGACAGCTGCTTGTGGGGTCTTCCCTCGGTAGCGTCGATGTATACTGAGTATACGTGGATTAAAGTTACGAGCATCTTCGACTTCAGCATATAGGGGGAACTGTTTAACTAGGATGTGGCAACATTCTGCTGCATCAGCAGGTGGAGGCACGAGGTCAACCCAATCAAAACCAACAGTACTGAGTGTTTCATAGACCTCGGGTGTCTGACACTTCATAAAGTTACGGTTCTTACCTTTTCGGAATTGAATGGTGAGACCGTGTTGTCTCCAATACTTTGTTGTCCAATTAAACTGGTCCTTGACGGTTATCAATAAGTCCTTGGGGAAGTGCAGATGCAATTTAATTGGTTGGTTGGCAGAGAAGTGGGTGTAGAGGGGAGAGTCGCTGCCCTTGGCATTGGTGTTGCCACTCCGGCAAGTGTTTCCTATAGAAACATTACTGTCACTATCACTGTGGTCTGACTCTTGTGGGGTGTGGGATGCACTGTGACTATCCGTCTCGGAAATGTCTGTATCCATGAGAGAGGGGACCCCTCTTCTGGGGAGCTTACGTCGACCCCCCCATTGCTGGCAACACTTGCTGGCGAAGGGGTAGGTGGAAACTGAGGTGGCCTTTGTGCAACGATCGGGAGGACAGGAGCACCTATGGGCACACGTCTGTCCTCTTATGTGGTCAGACCACAACTGTGTTGACGATAATAGATGGCTGAGCTAGTAACTATCTCAAAGGTCGAGCGCAGGTCAGCTAATTAATCAAACAACCGGCTGAGACTGTGACGCCTCTCTCATGCCCAGAGGAGGGAGCAGAACCTCACCACTTGGTCAGGGAAGAACACTTCACTGAAGTGTTCTCTCAAAGTGTATTCACAACATTTCCCTGGAGAAAATTCATTATTTCTTCTCTCAGATTATAACTGTGTATATAGCTGCTTCGACAATAAAAGAAAAACAGTAAGAAGTGCTTACATCAAGCCCTGCCACTTAAAGACTTCAAGAACTTAATTAAAACAATTAATGTGATACCAAAACAGCTATTAAAAAAAAGTAAAAATAAAGGAAAACTCAGGTATTCTATCTGACTAAACTCAAGAATTGTTCCAGTTGTTTCACTTATTACATTCTTCCATCTGCGCCGATTCTCCAGGTAGATGTACGGGTGTACAGTCTAATACTGTTTTTATTTCGAATACAAATTCCATCTGACAAGCACCTCAACATGTCAACCATATTCTTCCATCTGACCAGAGAGTGGTCTTCTCAAGTGTCCTACTGCTTTTGGAGTCCCTTGAGTAAGTACCATCCAAAAACCTGTCTTCTGCTCACCGGACTTCAATCAGGCGTTTGTCCTATAAGTCAATACCTCAGTAGATGGAATAGAGGCTGTACTTCTTCAAACCCTTCTAGTGGAGGGCTATAACCTGTGTGTTACCATTCAAACAAAGTACTACCCCCACCACAGAGCCTGTTGAACAGTGGAGAAGGAGACCTTGGCCCTAGTCTCTTCATTTTCCTATCTTCATGGACCAATTGGACCATGACACTTCATTATTTCTGGGGAAGTAGAAGTTCACAACTAGTTCTTCAATGGGCCCCCCTTCAGCTGGATTCGGTAAAATGCTACTACGACCACACAGTTGGCATGGGCATCCTCGATGGAGGTTCACGTTGATTAAAAAAGACGAATGAACAGGCTCGTGAGATATAAGACAAAGACTAGAATTGCTTTTGTTGTCCTTGTGGAGCGGTGGTTGTAATCCCTGTTCATCACAGGCTGAACCCAGTGCTCGAATCTCGACTAGTGTGTTATTGTTTGTATATGGAAGTCCGCTTGCGATATGGACTGATGATATATATATATATATATATATATATATATATATATATATATATATATATATATATATATATATATATATATATATATATATATATATATATATATATATATATGAGTGTGTGTGTGTGTGTGTGTGTGTGTGTGCTTACGTTACCGTAGATAGGGATAATTACGAAGTAACAATAGTTACGTATTTTTTTCTGACCGGTCATAGACTACCAAGTAGGTAATCATAACCTTAGCGAACTAACCAAATTTTACTTTACCTAACCTACTTATGACGATAAACGACACTTTAAATGAAACATATTATATATATATATATATATATATATATATATATATATATATATATATATATATATATATATATATATATATATATATATATATATTTCTCTCAAATTCCTTTACAACTAAAAACCTGGAATGTCAATGTGGCATTTAAAAACTCGTGCACTGTTAAACAAATGTTAATGAAGAACTCCCCCAACAATACAAGTGGCTGCATTTATAAGGTTCCTTGCAAGGAATGTAATATGTTTTACTTAGGCCAGACAGGTAAAGATCTTGTAACTAGACTTAAACAACATAAATATAGTGTTAGGACAGGCCAGGAATCCAATGCTCTGTTTGTTCATTTGAGGGATAATAAGCATTGCAATGACTGGGATAATGCCTCCTCAATATTACCTTGCAATTCAATTAACAGTAGGAACATTATAGAATCTAGTCTCATTAAACATACCGAATCAGTCAACATGAATTTGAGTAATGGTATGTACAAACTGGATAATTTCGTAATTAAGAAGATTTGTAACCAGGTGAGAAGGTTGGGTCATCTTACCCTCTGACCTGACCACCGACTGCTGCGGTGCTTTTTGAAGATTAGTAGGGTCATTACCTAATACCTAACCTTCGCCGTGAACGGACCCCCTCACCGCCAAAGCAGCCAGCCTTTTTTCTACTGTTGACGACCGGACCACAAATCGACCTCTCTGTCTACCACTGGACTTTCCAGAAACCCTGTTTGGGGCAACGCCCCTTGTGGGCCTCCACCTTTGGAAAACGACCACGACTGTCACCGAACTACCTCAAGAGCGTTCAGAATTGTGAACCCTAGTTAGCCCTCCCCACGGGTAGAGTGAGTGACCAACACACTCGCTGGAGGGCAGCTATTGACTGGCAGCACTGACGTGGTTTGGGGTCTTTCTCTCTAACTAAAATCCTTCCTTGCTTACCCTGGCCGAGGCCCCTGCTTTATTTAAGTATTCGTGCTAGAGCCCCTCCAGTGGCGCACACCTCACAGCTGAGTGGGATTGTGTGTGTTCATTGGGGGTCGGGGAAAAACAAGCCGATCCCATAGTGACGACTGTGATCGTGCACTCACTCCACTGTGCGGGGGTTGTGTTTTGTAAAATCAAAGAAGGGCCTCCAATAACCTTCTACATGCACAATGGCAGTAAACATAAGAATAAAAGTAAAAGATAAGAACAAACCTATTGATAAATCTAGGCTAATTACCCTAGCATATGTGGAACTAGGTGAGCCCTTCAATAGGGTATTCAACCTGAACGAAGGGTTCAAAGTCATTTGCCGAAATGAAAATGATGCAGACAAATTACTAACCACTAAGGCGAAACAAATCCTTGATAAGAATGGATTAATTGTGGTCATGCCTCCCGAGTTAAGAGCCAGGAGATCTGTTTTCGTAACGAAACTAGATTCTCAAGTAGTAGGGCAAACGGCAGACTCTCTGAAGGTAGACATTGAAAATAAAAACGAAGGACTTAAAGTAGAAGAAATAATTAAGATAAAAGACTACACGCACGTAATGAAGATTTGTTTCGAAGAAACGGCTATGGCAGACAAGGTCCTCCAGAGCGGGTTTTTGGCATGCAACATGTCAATATCCCCTCATCAAATAAAAAGGAAAAAATACATCAGTCTCCTGACATATTTCACATCCTTTAAATATGAAGAGCATACCACAAGAGACTACCCTGAAAAGGAAAAGGAATTCTGCTCCAACTGTGCAGAGGAAGGACATGTTTACACACAGTGCAACAGCACCAACAAAGGCTGCATAAACTGCAAAAGGAACGGGGACGTGTACCATACCCACTCAATCATGGCCATGTCCTGCCCCATCAAAAAGACCCTCATCAAATACAAGCAAGAGCAGGAAGACCAACGAGAAAGGATGAGAGACCAAAAGCACATATGCTGAAATAGCAAAGAGGGCCGTGAAAGAGGCAACAAAGCCAACCACTGACACCATAATCAAACTAAGTGACATTGGTCATTTCAAGGTAATGGTGAGCATGCTACATGCTCACCTTCATAATATCATAGCCCCAGGATCATATGCCGACGAACTTAATAGGATGCTTGAATTAAACAACATGCCACAAATGAACTTTACTGAAAACCCAAACTCAGCAAACTTGCTACACGCCACCAGCATCCCCGAGCTTACAAAACACTACAGACAACGATTATCCACGCCCAAGGACGCAACATCATCAACAGGAGGATAACATACTGGAAAAAGCGGAACAACTTAGAGATTTGAATGAGAGGGCAAGAGACCCAAGACTGACACAAGGAACAGGAGCGAAAAGGAAATCAGCGGCCAAGAACAATGAAATAGAAATCGACTTCCCAACAGGATTCGCCAGCCAGCCTTCGCCGAGAACGGACCTCTCCTTAGACCCCTCACCGCCAAAGCAGCCAGCCTTCTTTCTACTGTTGACGACCGGACTACAACTCGAACTCTCTGTCTGCCACTGGACTTCCCAGAAATCCAGTTTGGGGCAACGCCCCTTGGGGGCCTCAGCCTTTGGAAACGACCACGACTGCCACCGGACTACCTCACGAACGTTCAGGACTGTCAACCCTACTTAGCTCTCCCCACGGGTAGAGTGAGTGACTCACACTGCTGCTGGAGGGCAGCTATTGATTGGCAGTACTGACGTGGTTTGAGGTCTTTCTCTCTTGCTGAAATCCTTCCTTACTTACCCTGGCCGAGGCACCTGCTTATTTTAAGTATTCGTGCTAGAGCCCCTCCAGTGGAGCACACCTCACAGTAGGTAGGACTGTGTGTGTCCGTTGGAGGTCGGGGGAACACAGGCCAATCTGGCAGTGGAAAAACAGTGATAGTGCAGTTACACCACTGTCCGGGGGTCGTCTATAGGCACACTAAGAAGGGTCTTGAATAACCTTCTTTATCACCCACAATTAATACATGCTAGGAAGACACAAACAAATAAACCATGGCTACCAAGGTTAGACTCAAGATCATAGACAAGTGAACAGCTCCTTCACGTTCTCAGATAACTGAAACAGCGTATGGTAACACTCAATGTACCCTTCACAAGGATTTTCTCATCGAACGATGGATACACTGCAATATGCAGGGACTACAGGGACGCAGATACTATTCTGAGCCCTGAGGGAATGAAAGCCTTTGGAGACATAGGACTCCAGGTCATCATGCCACCAGAGGTTAAAGCAAAAAGATCAGTATTTGTCCGTGGACTTGACTACGAATTTGGAAAGCACTCGGCACAAGAAATAAAAGAAGAACTAGAAATAAAGGACAACTGGTTAAAAGTCGAAGAAGTGGAAAAATAAAGCAATACACACATTGCTTAAAGCTGAGATTCACTGATACTTCAATGGCAGACAAGGCCCTGGAATCTGGAATCTTAGGGTTCAACATGTCAGTACTCCCTAAACAACTAGAAAGGGAGAAATACGTTAATATTCTCACCTGCTTTATCTGCTATGCACATGAATCTCATGCAACAAAAGACTGTCCTCAAAAGGAACTTAAAATATGCTCTGAATGTGCAGAAGAAGGCCATACCTTCCGGGACTGCAAAAATCAAGCCAAAGCATGTATAAACTGCAAAAATCGGAACGAACCAGGATATAAGACCCACAGAACCCTAGCAATGGCCTGTCCATACAAAAAGAAAATAATAAATGAAAAAGTACCAAAGGAAAAAACAACAACAAGAACAGAAGGAGAATACAACACATGCTGCTATTGCAAAGAAAGTAGTTGAAGAAACAACACAACCACAGAATACCACTAAAATTGTACTGAGCGAAATACGAGACTACAAAGTGCTCATATGCCTATTATATTCTCACATAATGAACATAGGGAACCCAGGCCCGTTCGAAACAGAAATGAACAAAATGCTTGGAAGAAACAATCTCCCAACAATGAGTTTCCCAACCAACCCAGCTTCTGGATCTGTGCTACAAGCGTCCCGCTTAACCAACCCAGATGCACCACAGGAGACAGACAACGCAGAAGAAAAAGGAGCAACGGAGCAAACACCAGCCGCAACAGTACACGAAACAAACGAAGCTGACAAGGCAAAGTCACAAATGATTGAAACATCCACCCAAAGTACAGTAGAGAGGCAGGACCTTCAAAATAACATCCAAAGAGAAACAGGAGCCCTAGGGAATGCAAAACGATGCCAGACATTATACAAGCCATAACGAAATAAGAACTTAAATGGACCTACTCTAACGAAAAATACTCTGTAGCACTAGTGGAAGCTTACCTGAGAAACCAAAGGATTAAAATAAGGAGACACAACTTAAAAAAAGAAGAACAATGGAAATTCCAAAGAATCCGTAACGGACTGGTTCCGGACAAGAGATCGCCACCCGCGCAACAAACAAGTAACAAAAATCAAAACACAATGAATAACGACAAACCCAGAAGACTTACCATCATACAACACAACGTCCGCAACTGGGAAACAAATAAAAACAACCTTGCAAACACATACCTCAGCATTGATCCGGACATAATTTTAATAAATAATCAAGGCAATTCAGATTCCAAGAAAATAAAAATATTTGGATATACAACCTACCAAAGAAATAAAACAGAAGAACTAAATGAAGGCGTGGCCAGTGCTGTAAATCACAGACTCAAACATCAAATCATCGACGATTTCCAGGACGAATTCCTGGGAATCAAAATAACTACCACACTTGGAGAGATAGTAATAGCCACAGCATATTTACCGCCAAGAAGGAACTACCTGCCGGCCCCAAACTTGATAAAACTATTGAACTACAACTGCCCAACATATATAATAGGAGATCTGAACCCAAGACATCCAATATTCGGCCACGGAAACAGGAACAGGGTGGGCACTGCACTGCATACCATAATGAACACAGGGAAGCTGATCCACCTAGGACCACACTTCACCACATTCATTGGCAATAACAAAACAACAACCCCAGACAAAGTCTTCACCAATAACAAGGCATTCCTAAATTACCATATAAAACAAGGACCACTAACTACCAGCGACCACATTCCAATGATAATAAAACTATCCATAAGCCCAATCCAAGTACCAACAACCCCACGTTTCCAAATGCAAAAAGCAGACTGGGAAGGCTACAGAAAGCAACTAGAACAAGTTAAGATCTCAGATCTCCAAGGCAAAATACTAGAAGATATTGACAACGAAACACATACTCTTATACTTAACATCAAAAAGGCAATAGAGAACAATATACCAATCACAATATATCGAACGCTACCACACATCAGGACATCGCATGAATTGCGAATGCTCCAAGTACAATACAATAACATAAGGATGTACATACAAAACTATCCACCAACAACAGAGCTTATTAGAAACTTAAGGCAAATACAACAAAAGCTAAGAGATGAAAGCCTGATAGCACACCAACAGATATGGAACGAACTAATAAACAACCTGGATACCACAAGAAATGACAAGAACTTCTGGCAGAACGTAAACAAATTTCTAGGAAACGACAAACCCCAACAAAAGTACATAAAAGACCAAAACGGGAAAAAACTCTTTAAAGAAAAAGAGATAGAATCCGCATACAGGAGAGAGTGGAAAAAAAAAGTATGTCAAATATCAGAAGAAGAAAATGAGGAATTTGATGAGGAAGACGAAAATCAAATCTGCAGAGAAATGGCTGGAATGATACATAGGATAACCCCATACCATGTGGTGGACAAAACCAGGCTCAACCCGATAGAACCAATTACAGAAGGAGAACTGCTACACTACATCAGACACACTAAAGAAAAAGCACCAGGATTTACAAAAATCACAAGAAATATGATCCTATACCTACCCAAAAACTGCACACAAGGCATCCTTGAAATATTAAACTCAGCTTTGGCAAGTGGATACTTCATTGATGCATTCAAAAACGCAAAACTCATATTCATACCGAAACCAGCCAAAGACCACACTCAAGTAATTAACTACAGACCGATTTCTTTTTTACTCGAAGTTATAGGAAAACTATTTGAAAAGGCAATAAACAAGAGAATCAGAAAACACAGGAGCGAAAACGGACTACTAAACCCCAGACAACATGGATTCACTGAAAAAAAGGGAACACATACTGCACTAGCCATAATCACGGAAACGTTAGCCAACAAGAAAGCAGAAAGACACCAAGTCAACATTATATTAAGAGACGTTAAGAAAGCGTTCGATAAAGTATGGCACCTAGGATTAAAATTTTAACTACTCCAATTAAATCTTCCAGACCCACTAGAAAAAATCGTCTGTGACTTCCTAGACGATCACACGGCACAAATACAAATTGGCAGCTATATAGGACCACCCATAGAACTGAAAAGTGGAGTACCCCAAGGCAGTGTCCTTTCACCCACGCTGTACAATATCTACACAGCAGACCTTCCAGAACTAGCTCCCTACAGTGAATACATAAGTTTTGCAGACGATATCACACAAATCATCACGTACCCCGGCAAATCAACAGCAATAATGGCACAACATACTGACAACGCAATAGAGAACATCAACCAGTACGAAAAAAAGTGGAAGATACAAACGAACACTAACAAGTTCAAAATAATCCCAATCGCTAAAAGGAAAAAAGACCCCATTATAGTAGACAACAAAGTATTTCCATATGCCATGGAAGGCACTGTCCTAGGGCTGAAGATAACAACAAAAGGCTACAAAACATTCATCACCGAAAAACTTGCAAAAACCAGAAACATGGTAATTAAATTAAAACGCTTCAGAAGCCTGTCAGCAAAAAACAAGTTAAAGTTATATAGAGCCTTTGTCCAATCCCGACTAGTATATCCACCAATTCCCCTACATGCAATAAAACAAACAAACATAAAGAAACTGCAGACAATTCAAAACTTAGCCCTAAGGGATGTATACAACATCAGATATCCTGACATAGTCACCAACCGTTAACTACACCAACGAGCGCAAATAGAACCCCTAAGCGTTTACCTACACCAACAATCAAAAAGAATATGGACAAAGTTAGAAGAAATAGAGCCAGGACCAATCATAGAATGGATGGAAGAGACAGAAGAAGGAAGAAGAGAACACTCGTGGTTCCCTCGCAGTAAAAGAAGAGCCCTAGAACCCACACCAACTCCACTCTATTGAAAGATGCAACGTTACCCCAGTGACAACCTTGGCAGCCCTACCACTTACAACATTAGATCATAAAAAGACGGGATGTTCTCAGCAGAAACACAAGCACCTTCCCTAGACTCCCCACCATTGGCTAGGACATAAGACCCGAAAATGTAAGCATAAAATTGCAATATTTGCTAAACATACAAACACCTGACATAAATATAATACCTAAGACGAAACACAAACACAAACACAAACATGAGAAAACAGAAGCACTTGGGTTGAGCCCCAAGACCTAGCATTCTACTACTATTTTCCAATTTCCTCGCTTCTCTTCTTGCACTATCCACCAACCCCAAGTCCCTCCAAATTCCACCATTATTCCTCAAGTCCAGTTCCCGCACCACCAATCTACGCACCAGCATCAAGATTTCTTCGTACTTTACTTCATCCATCAAGTCAAGTCAAGACTTCCCAACAACAACTGCCCTCCCCTCAGTGCCTGAAGAAGCAGCTGATATAGGACTAAGGTTTTATGAAACCTCAAGAATACCATATCCACCACACAGAAAACCAACTGGAAAACTAATTGAAAACTTAGTAACGGCTAACGAAATAGTTTGGCAATACACAGACGAACGGTATGACAAAGAAACGGTATGGAACATGATTAAAAAAGACCAAATAAAATTCGGCACAAAAGATTTTATTGTAATCACGACAACTGAACTCAAAAGGAAACCATCTGGACTCAACGAAATGAGATCACCCCCTCAACTTCAACCTTCCAAGAAAAAGAAAAACTGGACCATCTCCAACTGAAAACACTTAAAATCCTACAACACAATGTCCGTGATTGTCATACATGCAAAACATCGCTTTGTAACATATACAATGAAAACAACCCAGATATAATACTGATAAGTGCACACGGCGAACCCGAAAACAACAAAATCAAAATATTTAACTACGACACCCACCAATCGAACAAAAGTGGAGGAAAACATAACGGAGTTGCCGTTGCGGTGAAAAAAGGTATCAAACACATACTAATAGACAACTTTAACAGCGAATTCCTTGCCATTAAAGTACAGACAACACAGGGCGAAATAATAATCGCAACAACATACCTACCCCCAAGAAGACCACCCCTCCCTATTGAAGACCTACTGAAACTAACAAATTTTAATATTCCAATGTACATCCTAGGAGATTTCAATGCAAGACACCGCATTTTTAGCAACGGCAACAGTAACCAGAAAGGCATAGCATTGGAACGTATAATCAACACTGGCAGACTACTTCACCTGGGCCCGCACTTCACCACCTGGATGGGACCAAACGGCGTTTCAACACCCGATAAAATCTTCTGCAACAACAAGGCATTTCTTAACTACCACATAGAGCAAGACCCCATCACCCCCAAGCGACCACATTCCGATAATATTCACAATTTGCACCAGTCCAATTCAAACAAAAATACCACCAAGGCTCCAGATGAGCAAAACAGACTGGATGAAATATATGGAGTTATTGGAAAACTACCCACAAATAAATCTAAAAGATGCAGCTCTCGAGGAAATTGACGAAGAAGTAGACAAGCTACATAACACAATAAAACAAGCAATCAACCAGACAACCCCAATAACGTCATACAGAACCCTCCCGAGTAACAAACCCAACGAAGAATTAAAGAGACTACAAGTACAATATAATAACATTAGGACATTCATAGAACAAACAGGGCCCACTAGAGATCTACTCCGTAATATAAGAGAAAACCAACAAGGCTTACAAGAAGAGTACAGGCAAATTAATAACGAAAAATGGAACAATCTAATAAAAAACATAGACACCACAAAGGACTCAAAAAACTTCTGGCAAAACATCAACAAACTACTTGGCACGAAAAAACAGACAATAAACTACATTAAAGACCAAAACGGACAAAAACTCTACACAGACCATGAAAAAGAAGAAGCCTTCAGAAGAGAATGGAAGAAGATCTTCAGAATATCAGAAGAAGAAAACGAAAGTTTTGACGAAGAACAAAGCAATAGATTGACTCCCTACCACACAGGAAACCCAGAAAAACTAAGACCCAATAAATTCATAAATCACGACGAACTATTACACTGCCTACGCAAATTTAAAGAAAAATCCCCTGGAATGAGCGGCATAACCCGAAACATGTTATTAAACCTGCCCAGCAGACCGATGGAAGCTCTGATAAATATTTACAACTCAACCTTATCCGCTGGTTACTTTCCCGATGTCCTCAAGCGGGCAAAAATGGTCTTCATTCCCAAAGAAGGCAAGGATCAAAAACATATAATAAACTACAGACCTTTATCCTTACTGGAAATAACCGGAAAACTCTTGGAACGCATCCTAAATAACAGACTGGATAAGTTCCTGCTTAACCACAACAAGCTCAACACAAGACAACACGGCTGTAAAAGAGGTAGAGGAACCCAAACGGCAATAGCAATAATAACAGAAATCATAGCCAAAGAAAAACAGCAAGGAAACCAAGTAAACATAGTCTTAAGAGATGTGGCAAAGGCATTTGATAAAGTGTGGCACAACGGACTAGTATATAAAATATTAAAACTAGACCTACCTGCAAAATAGAAAGAATCCTATGTCAGATACCGGCGAGCTCACTGACAACGACGGAGAAATGAGCAATAATTTGAATAAATATTTTTCAACAGTTTTCACCACCGAAAATGTAAACATGATACACGAGGCACCGACTCTATTCAGAGATAGTGAAGAAAACGAATTAAGCGAAATAGTAGTGACTAGTAGCGATGGTAGTAAGCAAATAGGCAAACTAACGCCTAATAAGTCACCTGGTCCCGATGAGATATTTGCCAAAGTATTAAAGGAATGTAAGGAAGATCTTAGTATGCCCTTAGCAAAGTTGTTTAACATGTCCTTAAATACAGGTGTAGTACCAGAATCCTGGAGGATAGCGAATGTAATACCGATTTTCAAGAAGGGGGATAGATCACTGTCCTCTAACTACCGCCCAATCAGCCTAACATCAATATTAGGCAAATTACTTGAATCAATCATTTCAAACTCTATTCGAAACTACCTGGAGAAGCACAAGTTGATCAATGATTCCCCACACGGCTTCACAAGCGAGCGTTCAAGTCTAAATAATCTATTAACATTCTTTTCATCAGTTTTCGAATCAGTGGACGAAGGGCACAATTATGATGTGGTATATCTTGACTTTAGCAAAGCCTTCGACAGAGTCCCCCACAAAAGACTAATTAGAAAGGTAAAAGCACATGGCATCAAAGGTAATATCCTTAAATGGATTAGGGCGTGGTTACAGGACAGGAAACAGCTAGTGAGCATTAACGGCACTCAGTCCCATTGGAGCAACGTCACTAGTGGAGTTCCCCAGGGCTCAGTACTTGGACCATTATTATTTATTATATACATAAACGACATAGGTATCGGCATAGACAGCAACATAAGTAAATTTGCTGATGACACTAAAATAGGACGTGTTATTAAATCTGACGAGAACTCAGCAAAACTACAGGAAGATCTAAACACGTTTTTCGAATGGTCTGAAAAATGGCAGATGAAATTCAACGTGGACAAATGTAAAGTACTCAGTATAGGAGATGTAAACAGGGAAACCAGATACCAGATGAACAACGATGCCATAGAGAAATCCGACTGTGAGAGAGATTTAGGAGTAATGATAAGTAGGAACCTTAAGCCAAGTAAACAATGTGTTTTTGCTCGTAACAAGGCTAATAAAGTACTTGGGTTCATACATAGGAGTGTTAGTTACAAGACTAGCGAGGTCATCCTAAAACTGTATCTTGCACTTGTGAGACCACACCTGGATTACGCAGTTCAGTTCTGGTCACCGTATTACAGAATGGATATAGAATCCTTGGAAAGAATTCAGAGGAGAATGACAAGACTAATCCCGGGCATTAGGAACCTTGAGTATAGAGACAGGTTAACGCATCTTAATTTGCACTCCCTCGAGAGACGTAGAGTGAGGGGCGACCTGATAGAGGTGGAAAACTGGAAGTCAGGGCTAAACAAAGGGGACATTACAAAGGTACTCAAACTATCCAGCCAGGAGCGAACTAGTAACAATGGTTTTAAATTAGACAAATTTAGATTTAGGCGCGAAATAGGTAAACACTGGTTTGGAAACAGAGTAGTGGATGAATGGAACAAGTTACCAAATATCATCATTAACTCGGTTACGCTGAATAGCTTCAAACATAGGTTGGATGCTTATATGAGCAATAGGGGTTGGGTGTAAACGGGACTGCCCAGTATGGGCCAATAGGCCCGCTGCAGTTTTCTCCATTCTTATGTTCTTATGTTCTTATGTTATGTGACTACCTTCAAAACAGGACAGCACAGCTACAAATTGGCAACCATTTAGGTCCACCCTTCGACCTAGAAAGCGGAGTGCCCCAAGGAGGCGTCCTATCCCCAACACTATTCTCCATATATACGAGCAACTTACCTGAACCAACACAACATAGCGAACACATTATCTTTGCCGATGACATCACACAAATCATATCATATCCCGGAAAATTAGAAGCAATGATGGCACGCCATACGGCCTTAGCAATAAAAAACATAAATGACTTCGAAAAGAAATGGAAAATACGGACAAACATCAACAAATTTAAAATCATACCAATTGCCAAGAAAAAGGTCGAACCAGTAATAGTAGATGGAGAAATTTACCCATACACTTACGAAGGCAGCATCCTGGGACTGAAACTCTCAACCAGAGCTTCATCAACAAAAAAGTCCACAAACTACTTAGCAAACTCTCAGAAATAAGAAGATTTATAAAACTGAACATACCAAACAAAAGGAAATTATACACGGCACTAATAAAAACAGTAATGTGCTACCCGCCTGTACCAACCAACTCATTTAGAGCAACGAGAATCAAGAAACTTCAAACGGTACAAAACAAAAGCCTAAGATTCATATATAACATCAGTTACGAAGAAAGAGTAACAAACGAAGAACTCCATAGAAGTGCCAACATCAACGCAGTAAACGTAGACATCTACTACAGTATAAGATGTTAATAAACTTGTAATTGTAAAATCAATCTAGTCATTGTCTACTAAAATAACCATTGTGCAGCCTCATTCTAAATCCTAGGTTAGCTTAGTTAGCCAACAAACTCTGTAATATGTAAAACAAGGGGTGTCGTCCCCCTCTATTTAACTCATTAAACTTCTTTTCCAACCTTTCCCCCCACGACTATATGTTGTGACTTCTCCATCCCTCATGTCTGGCTGTGCCTTGAGCCCCAGCATGCCTTCCATTCTTTCCCCACCTTAACCTAAAAAAAAAAAACAAAAAAAAAAAAAAAAAAATCCAAGCCGAAAGAACATGGGAAAAAGTACGAGATTTAGACTCAGAAACTGTAGCAAACTGGCTCGACAACGAACCAGTAAGAAGAGCAAGAGAAGAACACGCTTGGTTCAGATTAAGCAGAATAAGAGTCGACAACCCACCACCAATACCAAAGTACATCTAAAAATTATCAAATTCAATACAAAAACAAAATAACTGTATAGCCACTAAATACTGTACCTTCAAGTCAAGCTTCAATCTTTCAATTAAACCAAAAAGATAGGACCACCTCCTTGTGAACAAAAGTAGCAAGTTGAATCCTACACCTCTTCTTAGAAATTAAACTTCCCTACTATAAACAAAACGCTTCATTAAAAGATGAGAGTGATCAAAGGACACTATCCTTGGCCTCTCCAACCCTTGTTTTCTTGCCCCTTCCTTCCACTCTTATTAAAAACAAAAGACACGTTGCTCAGCCAGCTCCACAAGAACCTGGCCAGAGGTCGTCACCCCTTCCTTGAAACAATGGCTACCTCAAAATAAACATACTTTTAACTAAATGAAAAAGCCTTGAGAGCTAGAACCTAATCACGCAAGATGTAAGTTCAAATATAATTATTATAACCTCAGCATATCTGGTTGAGCCCGGATACTGTCAATCTCTTACTGTCCTTCAAATTTCCTCCCTCTTTTCCTTGATCCTAAACCAATCCCCTCTCCCCCAAATTGCCACCAAAGAACTTCCAATCCTAATCCCGGCCCTCCCACCCAGCATTACAAGCAATAGCCTTCTACCTTATCTACAGACGTCAAGTCAAGTCAAGTCTCCTTAGTCTGTACTCACCCCTGAAGATGTGAATTACACGAAAGCGCTTGGGAACTTCGTGTTTTCTTCTTTCCTTGTGGTTGTCAGCATATACCTGGATCACCCGCACCCACAGTGATTTACTTGCATATATATATATATATATATATATATATATATATATATATATATATATATATATATATATATATATATATATATATATATATATTTATTTATTTATTTATATATATATATATATATAATATATTTATATATATATATATATTTATTTATTTATTTATTTATTTATTTATTTACATAATTTTTACGAATAAGTTTTCCATAAGGTATAGCAATGAAAAGAAAAAGTAATTCCTATTTGACACAAAAATCTGTTGCTTTTTGAAGCCTTATCAACTATTATCTTTATTTAGTGTGTATGTATGTGTGTGTGTGTGTGTGTGTGTGTGTGTGTGTGTGTGTGTGTGTGTGTGTGTGTGAGGTTAAAAATGAGGTCAATGTTTGAGGTAGTCAGGGCATATTACGTCGCATAAGTGATGACACACAGCTGGCTATACAAATCTTACGAACATCTCAAGCAAGTGACTGATATCCCCGACTTTCTTGTAGTGCTACTCAAAATATGACCTATTTGTAACTCATTTAGAACACAGCCGGCACTGCCTGATGAGTTAACACGACGTCTCCAGCTTTGTCACAATACTCATGAGTTGTGAATTTATTGCAAAAGTCGCTGGTGGTCGCTTAGAGACTTACGCCGGCTCTAAAGAGTGTGTAGACCTTAAACTCTGGCTAAGCTAAGGTCAACATGGCCTGTTTGGGTGTTCCCTTATATCTAGGTCGCCCTCAGGAAAATCAGGCCGTCCCTTGCACGTCAGTATCCTGAAAAATTTATAACAACACGCCTAAGGATTCTTTTAAATTTGCTTGCAAATATGTCACGCATGAGAAGACGCAGAAACAGAAATTCAATAAACAACTTTCTATATTCCCAAAACACATTTCATCAAGTGATGAGAAATTTCTGCAGATCTTATCATTTTGGGAGTTTACTGACACTATCAAGAAAAAAGTGTTGGTAAGGATAGTTGTTGTCACACCCACAACGAAGAGTTACTAGTGGCTGCTGTTTTTATGATAAACAGAGAGGAGGTTGTAAACAAGCATACAGTTACTACCAAGGTAGAGGAGTTATAAGACAAAATCTTGGTCATAATTTACGGTGAAGAATTCCTAAAGGAGATCAGCTGCCCTACTAGGCGAGAGTCCGTGTAATTCAGTTTGACGGCCGGCTGGCTTGTGTATATAGAACTGCCGTGCCTATGTAGGAGGCGTAAATAAAAACTTGAAAACTAAAAACTAGAAAACTAAAGGAGATTGTGGTAAGCAATAAAGTTTGGGGATGCAATGAAAGTGTTGTCATCATTAAGTACAGAGGAGCTCACTGGCATCATCCACTCTAGGTACAGTTGCGGAAATGTGTTCCTACACCCCCTGTGGTAACCCGTGTCTCCAAACGGCCAACCTATATGACCTAGTCCTACAGTACAACAAACCTATCCACCAATCACGTCCGTCGTTACACGACCAATACCCATTAATTCATAAATAGTGGTGCAACTGCTGCGACGTTGCTGTTTGGAGACACAGGTTACCACAGGGGGTGTAGGAACACATTTCCACAACTGTACATCCCGAAGTAGCTATATGGACGATCTCTCACTACTATCTGTTGAGAGTTATTAGATGGTGAAAATCTCATTTATGACAATATTAAGCGATGTCTAGAAAAGGGTCTGCAAATTGAAGGGTAGTGGTTGGTGTTCAGTGTAAGTGTTGTTATAGATTATTAAAAGGCTTTAGTCTTTAACGTTTCAGCTAATAATAGCAATCAGGAATACATCGGTCAGACAGTTGATCTAGATAAAGCTCTTTCCAAAATACGACCCAATAATTTGTAGTATATTCTTATTGTTAACGCTCATTGTAGCGTTATTGGTTTGTTGCTGGAGAAATAAACCCTCTACGTTAACTCGTACCATATAATTCGGTCAAAACCTGTTAAAGAACAATTCACTTATAACAAATGCTGTTATCTCAGGACACATAGTATGAATAATACAATCAATATACAGTACATAGCCTGTTAACATCTTAAATATAACTCGCATGTTACAATTGTTGATACATCAGGAGACAATTTGTATAATATGATCAAATTACAGTACATAAATATACTTATTAAAGTTGTTTAGAGTTTATATTTAGAGGCTTTACTAGTTCACGATAACACTCACGTTTTAAGGTCTAGGGTTTGACCAGGGTGTTGTTTCTCCTGCAAGAATCGGTAGACTACTGTGAGAGCAATCGCAGCCCAATAACAGCCCAAGGCGAGGGCCATATGTTTCATATTTAAACACGTCAGCAAACACGTCGTCAAAACTATGCCTCTCTTCTCATCCTCTCTCTCTCTCTCGCTCTCATCTAGTTTATCTTATTGTGGCTATCCCTGTCTTTCTCTCTCTCTTCTAGTTTATCTTACTGTGGCGGTAACACTCCCCCTGTCGGGCTTCGCACGAAATCACGGCATATTATTAGATTCAATCTCCGACCCCTTCCAACAGGCAGAGTCTCGTCACTGGGCGTATTAACACTGAGTCCTTTGTCTTCACTTTAACACTTTGCACCAGGTCATCTTTGCTTGGTAGAGCCTCCAGTACTCTCCCTAGCATCCACTGACTCCTGGGGAGGGGTTGTCCAGAGATGATCACGATATCCCCAGCATGGAGATTACGGCGAGTTTTGAAGAACCTTTGTCACTGGCGTAATGTTGGGAGATATTCTTTTACCCACCTTTTCCAAAATTGGTCCGCAATGAATTGGGCATGCTATCCCTCTTCGTCGGTACCCTTCTGTCATGGACCGATCGCCTCCGGTGGACAGTGTCTCCGGGTTCATCCGTAGTATGTGAAGCTGCGTTAGTGCTTCTAGATCCTTTGGATCGTTAGACACTGGGGTGATGGGCCTTCCATTGATAATCTCTTCTACGGCGCAGAACACAGTGCTGAGTCGTTCATCGTCTAGTGTCTGGGTGCACCACCACTCCCTGGAGGACCTTCCTTACAGTGCGGATTTGTCGCTCCCACACTCCTCCCATGTGAGAGGCTGTCAGGGGGGTTGAGCTGCCATTCTATCGGTTTCTGTAGAAGGGCATTCCCGACCTTGTCACTGTTGTTCCAGCCGTTAACCGCCTCTCGTAACTCTCGACTAGCTCCAATCATGTTGGTTCCCCTGTCAGACCGAACACGCTTGGGAGGTCCCCTGCGGCAGATGAATCTTGTCAGGGCATTGAGGAACGAGTCGGTGTCTATAGAGGTGAGGACTTCTAGGTGTGTGGCTCTGGTGGTCATACAGGTGAATAAGCATCCCCATCTCTTCGCCCAGGCTCGTCCTTGTTTAACCAAAAAAGGGCTGAAGCAATTAATTCCAGTGTAGGTGAACGTCTGGCCTCCTGGGCGCACTCGATCTTCTGGCAGGTCGGCTTGCCGTTGGTGGGAAGGCCTCCAGTTGCTTCTTTGGCAAGTCACATACGTCCGTATTATGCGGTCGAGTAATTTGCGACACTTAGGCATCCAGTACGTCTCACGTATTATGGCAAGAGTGTGTTCTCGTCTTGAGTGTCCAGCTCTAGTTGAGTGTACCTCTCTCACGATGAGCCCCGTGATCCTGCTGTCCCTTGGTAATAGTATGGGATTCTCCTGGTCTGGGTGGAGAGCGGCGTGTTTCAGTAGGCCACCTACTCTGATCAGACCGTCCGTGTCTAGATGAGGTACCGGCCGCCTTATGTCGCTATCTCTCACGGGTTTTCCCTGTTGTAACATTCCTAGTTCTCGAGGGAATCCTATCCTTTGCATCAATCTTAAGACTACTAATTTCGCCTCTTCCAATTCGCTGACCTGGAGCCGATTTTCTCGGTGATGTTTGTTCTTTCGCTTCCCAAGCCGCCATTCTATAAACCTTCTAATCCACGCTACGCTCTTCAGAAGTCGATGCCTCGATGAGTACCTTGCCCATAGTTCATCGAGGGTACCCTTCCCCTGGTCAACGTTCGTCGTCAGCACCGTGGTTTCCTTCTTCACCTCTGGGTCTTCGTCTCTCAGGTCTGGAATCCTCAATGGACTCTTTGGCCAACTGTCTTCTTCCAACAAGAGGAAAGCAGGTCCCCGAATCCACCTGCCCTCCTCGTTGAGCTCTGCTCTATGTAATTCACGACTAGCGTCGTCGGCCGGGTTCAGTGCCGACGTCACGTGGTGCCATTGTTCTACGTTGGAGTCCTCGTGTATCGTTGCCACTCGATTGGTCACGAAGGAATGGAAGCGTCTTTCGGTGTTTCGTATATATTGAAGGACTGCCATACTGTCTGCCAGGAACACTGATCTGTCTATTTGTAATTCAAGTTCTCATCGTAGTCGTTTGCCTGCCTTGGCAGCCAGTACTGTCGCGCAGAGCTCGAGTCGAGGTATGTTCTGCTGTTTCAGAGGGGCTTGCTTGGCCTTGCCACACACGAAGGAGATTTGTTATTCAACCCAATTCCTCGTCTACACTCATCTTGGAATATATATAATTTTGGCTCTTGTGACGCTCGGAGCGATGAATGCCAGTGGGTCATATATGGGGCTGACCATACTTAGAATGCTTCGTTTCGTCTCTGGTTTCTTACGGATCTGGACCCGGACCTCTAGTTCGTCCTTTTCCAGGTCCCACAAGATTCCCAGCGCTCGTTCAGTGGGGAGCTTGTTGTCTTTCAAATGACTTCCTGTACTCCCTCGGCTTTCTCTGCCTGTGGAATTGCCTTGAGGACTTCCCTGTGATTACAGACCCCCTTCGTAAGTCTGAATCCGCCCTTCTTCCTCAGCTGTCTCAGTCAATGGGTAATTATCGTTGCCTTCCCTGGCGAATCTACTGAGAGAAGCAGATCGTCAATGTAGAGGTTACGATTCGCTTTCTTGTTGTCGTCATGGAGACTTTCCCTGCAATCTTGGAATGTTCGTTGTAGCGCATACCCGGCGCATGAAGTGCTACACATACCTTCAAAGAGATGTACTGTCATTTGGTAAGTAGCGGGGCCCCTGTCAGTTGGTCGTCCGTCCACCATAAGAATCGTAAGGCGTCTCGATGTTCGGTACTACTCGCACTTAATGGAACATTGCCTTGATAGAAGCCATGAGTGCCACCTTTCCTTGTCTGAATCTGATGAGGATTCCCATCAAATTTGCTATTAAGGTATGGCCCTTACATCACCTGGCTGTTCAATGACATCAACTCACATTTAGCTGCACAATCAAAACTATTTTCACCTTTTCTGGCTTGTTGGGATGCAACACGGGGCGGTGTGAGAGATACCAGGTCTTCCCGGGTGTAACACTGAGTTTTTGATGTGAGACTCGCTCAGCATGTCCCTCGTCTACTAGACGTCTCATCTCTTCTTAATACCGCTGAGAGAGCCTTGGGTTCTTTAGGAGACATTTCTCAGACCCACCAATCGCTGTTCGGCAAGCTTCTTATTGTCTGAGAGTTCCGGTTCTTCCTGGTAAAACAACAATGACCTTGGGGATAGTGATGGATCGACTCTTTCTTTCTCCTATGGATAACCACTTTTACACTGATCTCTTCGGCGTTGACACTACTTTCTTTCATGATTGTGCCAATAGAGAGGGAAAAACTGGCATTCACTCTGCTTGCAGCCTTAATACTGCTCGTCAGAAACTCCCGTGAAGTGTAGAAGCCTCGAGTGTACTCCAGAGCAGCCATCTATGCCACTTACCATCTTCGCCCAGGCTGGCGAAGTAGCGACATTCTTCCCTTACGAGGGAAGCTTACTTCCCTGTGGACATGCTGAGGAATGTCCGACACATCTGAAGGTGATCTCCGTGGCATAACGAGCAGCGTTCATCGTCCGTTTCTCTGGTTCTCTTCATTCTTGATGTCACCAGACCCACAAGTTTCTTCCTCGACGAGGATTGGCATGAGGATGAGTCTGCATATATTCAGCTTGGTTCCTCCGGTCCTTGTCCCTTGGGGCCTCCTCCGCTTTGTCGACCATATCCATAGTGAACTCCAACATCCACTCGATCCCAGGAGGCTTCCCTTGCTTCCTTTTGTATTTATGCACGTTATTCACATAATCGTCACTTATAGCTCTTCATCAACGTTAATGGTTTCGGTGAGCGAGTTTGATGCTCGGAAGTACTTTTGATGCTCGGAAGTACTTCCGCGCTCCCCCTGGTGAAATATTCCCGGCTCCGCTGTTAAGGTGAGCGTCGGGAGTCCTCTTGAGGTATAAAGCGTTTCTTTGTCAGTTTCGGTCTCAGGAAGGTCGTGTCTCTGGTAGTGATAACACCTTTCCGCGATCCTCTGTTGTTGTTGAGATTGTCGGACTGTAGTCCGACACGGGCCTTTTTCTGTAGGCGGCCCGTTTGGTGGTTCCGGGTGGAGCTCTTGGAGCAACCAGGCCGGATTTGGGATTGGGAATGGAGGTTATCCTACCTGCATGGATGACAGGATACTGCAGGTTTGCAAGTGTAAGCGGACTCCCGATCAGTCAACCTTACCACCAACCCCCACTCTTGAACGTGGTCAGTTTCGGAGTGGCGCGCCCCCTGAACTGGGGTCCGCACTTGCTGGGGAGGATACTTCCTAAACTATCTGGGTGATGGGTATCGTGTGATGACCCGGAGAAGGTGGTGCGTGGTTTGTTTGGATCTTTGAGATTGATACTAACTCTGTTTGTAGCGTGGAGCAGTCATTAGAAGTTTCCAGCTGAGGGTCTGACCATGGGCGTAGAAGGCCACTCCGGATCTATGATATTTTGGTCCACCGAGCTGTCTGTGAAGTATGATGCTGCATCGGCCGGTGTTCAGTGGCTATGGGTTCCTGGTTGTCAATGCTTCCGGAAAGTGGGTATGACGGGTGGAAACACGTTTCCTCTCCCCCCAATTGGATGTTCCAGACCCTGAAGCGCTGAGTGTTGGAAACTCTCCTTGGGTGGGTGTCGAGGTGTAGCAGCTAGACACTCCTGATTCCGGCGGTTGACAACGTGTGTCTCGTGCGTACCTCGTTGCGGCTGTCATCCCTTCACTCGTTTCTAGAAAGAGCTTTCCTCCTGGTAATGACAGCATCTCACCAAAGTCCTCCGTATCGCCTAAAGTCTGAAGTTGCTCCATATGATCTTTCATATTCTGCATCATTGCCGTCAATTGGGTGAGCGTCTGCTGATAAACCCCCAATTACCCTATTTAAGCGGCCTGTTGGTTTCATCCTTCTCTCGGGTGAGAGTTTTTCTACTTCGTCCTGGCTGTATAAGTGACCGGTTAGCATCTCCGTCGTTCAGGGCATCCAGGTCTTCTACGCTGGCTAGGCTTGTCTCCTCTGCCTTGTTTCCATCATGACTGGTGACACAGTGAACTCGATTTGGCTCTTTCGGTGGACAGCTATAGAGACGTTCGGTTAAGCGGGAACGCTCTTCAACTGACACGTCTGCTTGTTTATAAAAATGCCATATAACTGAGGTCATACCAGCAATGCCATGCAACTGAAGTTATATATGCGATGTCATACAATCTGAAGTCATGTAAGCGATGTCATACCACTGAGGTAATATAAGCGATGTCATACAACTGAAGTAATCTAAGCGATATCATACAATCACGACCACAATGGTGTCACACACGAGTGACGTCCCCCAAACGCGTGACGTGCACTACGCACGAGTGATGTCACACAAACACGACCACAGTGATGTCATACACGAGCGACGATGTCACACTAACACGCCCACAGTGATGTCACACACGAGCGACGTCTTTTCTGAAATGGCTGACACTGGACCACGTTTCTACACACGTGTTATACACGTATTCAACTGGTTTAACTATTGTTATACAGTACACACATATATATATATATATATATATATATATATATATATATATATATATATATATATATATATATATATATATATATATATATATATATATATATATATATATATATATATATATATATATATATATAACTTGATTGTTACACACATAACCCCACAAATTCTTTTTTTCATTTATGTATTTCTTCATGGTTCATATTATCATTATTAATATTATTATTATTATTATTATTATTATTATTATTATAATAAATAACCTCAGGAAGTAATTCTACCTTATTTGTTTGACTTAAATCTAAAATGTAACACCAACGTCCCATATAAATGCAAAATATACTAAAGACTTATATACATTCACTTAAGATGAAGACAAAAGTAAAGTTAATAGTCTTATCAGAATTATGTATCTGTTAAGCGAACTTTTGAGTGATTATTTTCTGAAGTTAATTTTTGCGATATGGTTATTTGATATACTATGGTGTCACTGGTATAGGAAAGATCAGCTGTTGATTATAAACACTGGCAGGTGTGTCAGGGGAACATAACTACCGTCCACTTTTCGGCTGTTACGGCACTGTCCAGGTGTTCAGAAGCCTTCGCTCTGGGTGCATTTCCTATTTCGAAAGACGCTCCTAGCCGTGCGCGCAGACCGAAACACTGTCCGAATTATTTAAGACACTTCACTCAAACACACAACACTATCTGGCCGAAAGTGTCGTGCTCGGGAGGTGTGTTCAGCTGCAGGCACCCAGCCACTGACCTGACTGCCAGGCAGCCGCGAAGTGCGCGGCTTGTGGTGGCACTCCCTCCTCCGACCGGATGTCCCAAGTGGAGGAGGTGCAGGGTGGCCAGGCTGCGGGCAAGAGAAATTGACCTACAAGGAGGCCCTTGTAGTGAAGAATCAAGAAAGAACAACAGACAAGAACAACCAGACAAGAACAACCAAGATAAAAACAACCAAGACAAGAACAACCACGAACCCGATAACATTACACTATCTTTGACATCGATTGTTATGTGAGAATATCTAACAGAAGACCAGAAAGAAAGACCAAAAGAAGAAGACGAAGACAAGAAAAGAATGGAAAGTGAAAAGTAAAAAACAAGAAAAAGAGTCCAACCAATCAGCTTCGGCCGAAATAGCCTAACGGCGAAGAGGCCAGTAATCTAACAACAGACTTGAACACACAACACTCGTTATCAGTCTCCTATGCTGACGACGCAACCACTCACTGTGAGTGGGTGGCTGATCGACGACCTACGCTCTCCCACGCTGAACTCCCGGCGTTGGTCGGTCCTCATTGTAGATGAGAATTCCCTTCGACAGTCCTCCCGTATACGTTTTGACTGTTAACGCTCATAGGAGCGTTATTGGTTGTTGCAGAAATAAACCCACAACGTTGACTCGTACCATATAATTCGGTCAAAACCTGTTAAAGAACAATTTACATATAACAAATGCTGTTATCTCAGGACACATAGTATGAATAATACAATCAATATACAGTACATAGCCTGTTAACATCTTAAATATAACTCACATGTTACAACTGTTGATACATCAGGAGACAATTTGTATAATATAAACAAATTACATTACATAAATATACTTATTAGAGTTATTTAAAGTTCTTATTTAGAGGCTCATCTGCTAGGCAACGGTAGGACGCCACCCTCTGGGAGGCTCCACATTGTCTCACTGTTCAGTACCCAAAACTTCTTCTTCCATTAATAGTTCATTAACGGTGTATGTAAGTTCCACCATGTTTTTCACTACAACGGTACAGCAAAGTATATTTTTTTTAGCATTAAACTGTTATTATTTTATTGTCTAATGATCACTACATATAACACCACCCATCATGACTACATATAACATCATCCATCATCACTACATAACACCATCCATCATCACGACATATAACACCATCTATCATCACTACATATAACACCACCCATCATCACTACATATAACACCATCCATCATCACTACATATAACATCACCCATCATCACTACATATAACACCATCCATCGTCACTGCATATAACACCACCCATCATCACTACATATAACATCCATCATCACTACATATAACATCATCC
>NW_024730668.1:7087457-7118128 GCF_018991925.1 Homarus americanus
GTTCAACTTGTAAGGCCATATTACTTGGTGTAACAATTTCCTCTGAATTTCCCGACGGTTGGGCTATGATTTCATTGTCAATAAGGTAGTTGAGGACAGCCTCTTCTAACCTAGCCTTATTCATGGAAGAGCGGCCTTCTACTTCATAATAAGCAGCGAGGGATTGCCACTCTGCCTTAGTAAGCCCCTTCAGTACTTCGGCTGAAGGTGAAGCCAAAAAGCTTTCCAGGTCAAACATGTTGAACTCAAAATCGAGTAGCGAAAAAAAAAGTAACCGTGGCAGCTAAGCTAACTAGCTAGCTAATTAATAATATCAAAATGCAATAAACTGTGAAACACAGCAAGGGATTAACCAAACACCTGGTACACAAGATAAGGGTTAACTCACCAGTAGTTTAAGCAATAACAGGAGCAATATAATTGAACACTGTGAACACAGAAACTTGCATCCAAAAATACTTAGCGATGAAACAACACCTGGCAAGTAACAACACTTGATATGACACAACAATGGTGGTTAGTTCCCGGACACAGGCCCCCACTTGTCGCGATCCCACTACCCTTTATACTTGGGGAGTGAATCCTACCCCAAGTTATTAACAAATAAAGGTACAAATAGGGAACACGGCAATAATTATCCTCACCAAAAACCTACTCAACTAAATGTACTTGAATAAGTAAGAACAGTTGAAATAAGTGAATCACAAAAGGGAAGATAATTAATTAATTCAATTTATGTTCTAAAGGGAGTAATGATTAGCAAACATGAATTTAAGGGAATAAGTAATTGTATAATAAAATAAGAGTGATGCGTGAAGGGCGAAAATATACCGTAAGGAGTTAGACCAAACAAATATTACTTAACATTACTATATTACACAGACATACGAAATATATATATATATATACAACAATCACTACAAAATGATTATTTCCTACCAAACAGGAGATTCCTTACCACCAGGATCCCTTCCTCGGCCTAACTAAACGTGTCACTAATACCTGATACCCCTAGGGCATTGCAGAGGACTGGACAAGGCACTAGACAAGGGGTCAAGGCTAGAGAACGAATGGACACTAGGGGGCAGGGAAAAAACACTTTTATTTGAGTTGCAGGCTGCACTTTTCAGGCATCGTTTGTATGGCTGTAACAAACACCTGTGCAAAATTTCATGCCATTTCATGCATACTTACCCTGCCGCATCGCGAACGACTTTTTGTCAACTTTTAGTGTATACCAAAAATTAGGTGTCATTTAATGTTTTCCAGGATAATGATAAATTTTACATGGGTGACATCGATTTAATTCACATGTTATTTTACAGGTACACCGTATAGAAAATCATTACAAGTTCATATTGAAATTCTTTTTGTGCGGAACCTTGGCATCATTTTCCTAGACAATAATCTTTGCCTAATATATCCATCTCTCGATTCGTATCCCGTCACTTCAGTGCAAGCTTCAGTCATCACTTTTATGCCTCTCTCGACCGCCTGAGTGCTGTTTGGCCACTTGGGCACCACTAATGGTGTCTCAAGAATGTCATTAACCTGTAGATTTGACAGAGAAGCAATGTAAGGAGGCTCAGTCTTGAGTTCATTCCTCCAGTTAATCATGGAATGATAGTTTTTTGCTTGCCACTTTAGTTTTGGAGTCACCACCTTTCTCATGTTGACTACAGGAGGCACATCCTCATTCACATCTCCATCTTTACCCTCCTCATCAGTATAGTTTAACAAATTCTCGTCAACAGCAGCATCAGAATCTTCCTCCTCCTCTTCAGATCTGCCAGTGCATTCTTCCTTTTGCTGATTCTCCTCTCTAATTTTTCTTATCATTGAGACAGCTTTTTCTCTAACAGTCATGTCCTCATCTGCACACATACCAAGAAGTTGATCTGTGTGGGCGAAGTATGCATTTCTCTGGACAGCCTTCTTCACTATCGTCTCCTCCTCACTATTCAGGTGTTTCATATATAGCAGGGACTGGAATACGTTCCTTGAGCCGTGTGTTACGTAAGGGTGTATCTTGATGTAAAACCACATTGGAGCACTGAACTTTATTATTGTAATGACAATTCTTTTCAACTCATGGCTGGGTCTTGATGTTGCTACATACAGCCTGAGGATTCTACTCCATAAGGTGTTCCACCTTGACACACAGGGAGGACCTGGCTCAATAGCAGCCAAGTCATCTTCAACAACACCTGTGATAACTCCTTTACAAATCCTATACAGGTATTTCTGATCCCAGGGCAGATCTTTCTCCACTTCATCATTAAACACAGGGAAATCAGGGAAACTGACTGGCTGGAAGGCGACAACTGGAAGCTCAGACAAAGACTCCTTGATCTGCTTTCCAATGGGACCACGCCAATGCTCAGGACCACTTGGTTTACCATCATAGTGTGAAATATAACAAAGTCTCGGATTGCTTTTAGTGTCCTAGAGCCTATTCAACGAGCTTTGTGTGAAATATAACAGGGTCTAGAACTGTTTTTAGTATCCTGATACGAATAAGTTAGTTTCTTTCATTTCGGGGGAGGGGGTTTAAACCCTAACCCTCCCCTTAAATACACCCTTGGCCCCATTTCTGTCAACAGGACACTCCCCCCCCATGCATGACCTCTACCTTAATGAAACACACTGAACACACTTTGTCTTTAAAACACAAAGCACCTTCAAAGAAGAACAAGCTGTCTTGGAAACAAAAACGCTCCTGCTTAACACAATTACTCAAAGTACTGATGTTTGGACCCAAACTCTGGAACAAGGTAGCAATATCGACAATATATACCTAAATTTTGCCAAGGCTTTAGACAGCGTACTCCATGAAAGGCTGAGAATTAAACTGGATGCGTACGGAATTCTGGGAAGTGTCCTAGCCTTAATCGAAGACTTTCTGCGTGATCGCAAGCAGTGTGTGGTGATTAATGGTACGAAATCGTAATGCTCAGATTCAATGTCATGAAGTGTAAGAAGATGCAGCCGTATGTCCTAACGGGACGAAGAAACTGCATTAATAGAGACAGAATGAGAAAAGGACTTGGGTGTGTATGTTGACAATGAACTGAAGTTCTCGGGCCATGTGAGAAGAAGGTGAAACAAGCAGCTAACCTAGTAGGTCTCAAAAGAAGATCGTTCAGATATCTCGCAGGTCCGTCACTCGTAACAATCTTCAAAAGTGAGGTGCTTTGCCTCCTGGAGTAGTGTCACCCCGTCTGGTCCCCGAAATATGCTAGGGACTATCAGTTGATTGAAAATGTCCAAAAGAGGGTCACCAGACTGGTGCCTGCACTTCGGCATCACAGTTGTCCAGAGAGATTAGAGCGCCTGCAACTGCCTAGCTTATACTACAGACGGGCAAGGGGTGACCTAATTGAGGTTCATAAACATCTCAAAGGGCACTACCCAGTCGAGTATCCATACCTGGAGCTGACGGACGTCCGCCCCACAAGGGGACACAGCTCAAGGTTGAAGGAGACCACAAGTCCAGAAAACTGTGAGAGAAAACTTTTTCGGAGTGAGAATTGTGAACTCTTGAAACAACCTACCAGAGAGTGTTGTGACGGCACTGAGTGTGATCTCTTTCAAGACCAGACTTGACCAACATTCAGGAGCCAGTGCATACCCTGTACTTGCCAACAGTGCATAACAGAGACGTGATCGACCGCCCAAGCGGCTAACGGGCCGATTAGTGGCGAAGAGGATAAAACTAAAAAGTAAAGTAAAAGAATAATAAATAAACACTGAATTAAGATTCCAAATATATTGCAAACAAAATAAAGATTACAAAGTGTATTTTTGCACACAAAATAGGTAAATATAAAACTCTAATTAATCACACAAGGTAGCTTAATAAAGAATAAGATTACCAACTAGCAAATAAGTGATATTTAAGTTTGGTTTGGAAGTCTTAGGACTCGTAGTTTTCCTGTTAAAACCTGATCATCCTGGTATTCCTTGATGCAAAGTAATCAGTGATGTCATCATAGAAAATCCGCTCAGAAACTTCATGGTTAATGCTGATGACAGCAAGACCACTGAGGTGGTCTTGCATCATGGTGGACCTCAGGTAACTCTTGATGAGCTTGAGCCTGGAAAAGCTCCTCTCCGCTCTAGCTTTTGTCACTGGAAGGGTAACAGCAACCCTAAGGGCGACCCAGAGGTTCAGATAGATCTCTGTGAGCTGCGTTTCATAGAAAATGTCAGCAACTCAAGTGCCGTCATGTTCGTAGATGGCAGTTCAGGCAAATTGTTGAACTCCTGTGCCAGCTCCCTACCATCTAGATCAGATTGTCCTCCATAGCTCAACGTGTTGCTGAGGGTTTCTCATTGCTCTGTCAGCTCCTCATCTGACAAGTTTTTGAATTTAAGAGCACTCCAAACTTCTCTTGCTTCTCCCAAAGTGAGTTAGCAGCATCCACTACCATATTGAAAAAGATCACCTCTAGTTATTAGATGCGCCATTGATGGGTTCATCAGGGAACTCATAGGAGAAGTGCCGCTTTGTGGAAATCACCCTCTTTTGCTGGAGAACAGCATCACATTCGTGTCTTCGCACATGTCCATGGCTGAGCTTTGTGCAGGCACAAAGCTTGTTATTCTGTAAGTGCTGAGAGCTGTTTCAGTATTCCTTAGCAGATTGACAGCCACATCCAACTGCATTGAGGGGACTGGATTAGTTTGCTGACTTGCTGGATGTGGCTTAGGATGTCATACCACACCACAGTACAGATTGTAAACCGATATGATCTTACCTCCTCTGCCAAAAACTGGGCCTTAATCTTTACCATCGGGTCAGTGGTTTGACCCCTCTCTTCAATGAGTGCCTCTCTCACTGATGCTGCTTGGTACCTTACGAGCTCAATGCTCTTCACCCTGCTCTCCCACCTTGTCTCTGACCATGATTTTAAAGTCAATTTGGCATGACTCTTCAGGACGGCCCGTCTTTGTGTAGAAGCCGAGAACAGGATGTAAAGCTTGTGTAAGATGCCAAAATAGCCAGTGGCATCTGTGGAGCTTTTAGCAGCATCAGCTACCACCAGATTTAATGTAAGTGCCCCACATGGCACAAATAGAGCCCTTGGATTCTTTTCCAGCAGCCTGGCTTGGACTCCCTTGTTTTTGCCCCTCATGTTTGCTCCGCTATCGTACGACTGTCCTCTGCATTCGTCAAAGAGAATGTTTAGGTCCTCCAGTCTCTTCAAAATTAGGGATGACAAAAAATCATGGTATGATTTTCTTTGTGGGAATAGCCCACACGGGCACAGGTCATTAACCCAAAATGAGGCCTGGGGGGGGGGGTAAAAGAATTAGAACAGAGAAAGAATATGTTTATCTACACCACGATGATGCCGGAAAACCAGATTTTTGAAGTGAGTCAGATTGTAAGAAGATGGAAACACAGAAGAAGGCAAAACATTCCGCAGTTCAGCTGGATGAGGAAAGAAGGAACTACTATAACGGATTATTCTAGTGTGACCGACGTCCACGCAGAAACGGTGGCCACCACGGGCAAGACGAGGGGTGCAAGTCCACTGCCTTGCCGGTGGTACACAGAATGCCAAATCCAACGAACATTGCCCGTGAAAGGAGAGAAAGTGAAGCAACATTACCGCCAAGAGAAAGGGAAGAGAGATTATCAACTAAAGGAGGAGAGTTAATAAGACGAAATGCCTATCTAACAGTTGAGCAGAAGTAGAACCACCCTATTAGATATGAGAGCAGTACTCCATGTTAGGACGAATGAATCCCTTATAAAACTTAAGCAACTGCTCAGGAGTGTACTAGCTTCGACATGTGTACAACATTCCTAGGTCTCAGCAGACAACTTTATCTATGTTTTATATGTGTGGCTTCCATGACATATTAGAGGAAATGGTGAGACCTAGCATATCTATTTTTGAATTCGGGAAAATGGTTGTCTTCTGAAATGTTAAAGGTGGCTGATCTTCTATTTTGGAAAGTGCAATTGGTAAATACTGTACTGTATTTTCTTACTATTGAATTTGACCAAATTTCTACCTCTCCATTCGTAGACGCTGCACATATCTACATTGATAGAAGAATGATATCTGCTCTAGAAGCAAATCTGGTTTGAGAGTTAGGGGAAAGGGAAAATAGAAATATGAGGTAAGAGTAGAATCATCAGCGAAGGAATGGTTAGAATTAGTACTAGTGTGAAGTAAATCATTGATAATAAGAAAGGAGAGAGCCGGTGAAAGAATAGATCACGGTAGAACACCACTATTGAACGATCCCTCGACAAAAACTGTCATGGATTGCTTCTCAAGGAAGCTAGCAATGAGATAAGAGAATGGAGGAGAGAAACCATAAGAAGAAAGATTAGAAAGCAAAGACTTGTGGTATACACTATTAAATATTTTCCCCTTGGTTCCCCATAATCCCTATGAGAGGATGATCAAAGACAGGTGCAGTAGGAGAGCAGATCACCAGTAGATCTCGCCTGGCGGAAGCCATACTGGTAATCCGACAAAAGAAAAAGATGTTCAAGGTAATGGAGAAAATGAGAGTTTAAGAAAATTTCGAAAACCTTAGAGAAGGATGAAATTTGGGCAATGGGGCGATAATTAGAGGAATTAGAATGCTGATCCTCCTTCGGGATGGGTTGAACCAAGGTATGCTTCCAAGAAGAAGAAAACGTTTGTGTTTTTAGTTAAAGACGAAATAAGCGAGCAAGCACAGGGGCTAGAACTTCAGCACACTCCCTCAAAACACGAGGGGATATTCCATCTGGTCCATGAGCCTTACTCACGTCCAGATTGGATAACACACCAGCAACCCAACGATTGGAGGCTTAAGGAAAGTGCATAGGTTCAGTAGGAGGAGCAGGAGAATGAGGGGAAGAGTTGGAATCATCCAAGGTGGAGTTAGAGAAGAATAAGGTGCTAAAGTTATGGTTTTATCAGAGGGAGTGTTAACATACAATAGAGTTATCAGGTCAGAGAAGAGGAGGAAAAGAAGGAGCGCAGAAGTTATGACAGATGTTTTTGGTTAACGACCAGAAATAATTACTGGAAGAAGAGTTAGTCTGATCTGCGGTCTTTTTTTTTTTTTTAATAAATTTCTGTTAATCTTACATAGAATTGCCGCCCTCGTACGCCGCGACCTCTGACTCTCATGTGACCTGGCGACCTGTGAGCTCGCCAGATGTTTGTGGACACACAACAAGCATTTCATTGTTATGACCATTGTAAACGCCTTAGTTAAGGACGTTCAGGTTACGGGCAAGTCGAAGGGAATGATTGAAACCCGTCTTTTGACGCATTCAATATTTATTGATGTGGTCAAAACCTGCAGAGGAGAAGGCGTTCATAATATTACAAGGTGATCCATCTGATACATAATTAGTTAGTCTCACACAATTTTATCTTAATTACAATTTATTAAACATACTGACATAACACAAAGTTCATAACTCTATTAATCTTAGCTTCGCTTCATTCTGCATTGTCTTATTACTCCAGGTTAGGCAGAAACAAGTAGGCGTAATTTGTCAACAATATTTCAGTACCGAGGGGTATGTCATCACATAGGCTGTACTTACAAGTGCGGGTCAATGCAAATCAGTATGGTGTTCCAAAAGAAAACAGGATTGAGTAAATCGTCCCAGCACAAATTCTCGGACAGGAGAAGGCTGGTCTTCACAGCATCACCAGAGAAGGCGATCTGTCTCATGGACGGGCGGGCAGCCGCCGCCACCAGTCTAAGACAGTCCACTCAGCAGAACCAGGACTTGTCTGTAAGCACTTCTACATCTGGCAAGGTCACAGGTCGAAAGCTTTAATGGCATCACACGCCAGCACTGTAGCTGAGGCCAGCGGCGATAACAACCCTAGATAGGGGCTCGAGACGCCTTTGGCTGACAGTATCGTCCAGTCTCTTCGAGGGTACACACACTAGGAGTTACTTGGAGCGATACTATGAGTTAAGAAGAATTATAAGCCCGCACACCTGAGTGAAAGAACACAGTGATTTTTTGTATTATGGTGAAATGTTGTGAACTACATACGTGAATAGTGTAAGGAAATTTGGATAATAAACATACAGAATAGTGTATTAACTAACTGAAGTATAATGTATACATGTAATGGAATGTAATCAGTAGTTAATGAGTGTCTCACTTTTGAAGGTTTTGGTTATATCAATCAATAAGCGTTGAGTGAGTCCACGTTGCTGGTTTCTCTTACCCTTAAGATGTGACGTCATCTAACTGTTGAACCATTCGGCAGTTAAATCCTACATGCAAGAGAACAGGAGCGATCAAACAAAGATTGTAAAGTGAAAGATGGGATAAATGCACTCGTACCACCCAGTATAACCCTGTTTAGCGACAATGCAGCCTTCATTAGATGGCTATGAGAGGCGTAGTTATAACAAATAACAAGTCTATTCATATTTTTGGGTGCAAAAAAAAAAAAAAAACTAATCGCTCAAGTAATTTAAATAAGTGTCAGGGCTGTAACGAGCAGGATGGTTGTCCACCCTGGGTTTGCTGGTTCGCTACCCCAACTAGGGGGGGTAGACGGAGGTGAGAACGTGACTGCTGCCTCGACACACAGCAGACTCTACCCAGCCCGCACCACAGCTGCATTTCCCCACTGCTCGTTCAAATTCTCGTTGTGTTATCATCTGAGGCTCTGGATTCGTGGGCTGTTTCCCCAGACCCCAACATATTGACTGTCAATCTTCGGGCACCTTACCCAGCTACTACCGCGGCTGCCACGTCTTCGCCACTTCCTCCACACCGTCCGTGCACCTGTCTGTTTCTCCTGTGTAGCAAGACATCGCCCGCCGGCGCCGAGTGAGGAAGCTGACTTGACCTTCCCCCTGAGAGCGGATCACTGCTTTCCAGAACCTTCCCCAGGGCCGCCGCCGTAGGAAATATCTGTTCATTGTTTGATTCCATTAATTGTTTTGACTCCCTTAATTGTTTGACTCCATTAAATGTTTGACTCCCATAATTGTTTGATTCTCTTAATTGTTTGATTCCATTAATCGTTGACTCCAGTAATTGTTATTTGATGGTTGTCTGAGTGGTGTCAGAGTTTTGTGTTTTTTTTCATAGTAAAGAGATGTCAATCTCGAATGGTTGTTTGTTAGCCCTCAGAAAACCATGGTTCTTGACTTTCCTTTTATAAGATCCTGATTAGCCTGGTAAGGGATTCATATCCCTAAGTCCCAGGCCTTTACAAGTGGCGACCTTGCCAGGATTGTCTCTGACCTTGGTTTATGAGGGCTAACATTCGTACCGGTGTTTGTTGTAAGTCGCCGTGTGCGCGCCTCTTGCTGTCTGAGGCCCAGAAGTAAGTGTTATTCGGTGCTTATCCCTTCCTTCTGTTGTGCTAATTTTGTTGCCCTTTCTTTGTACTAGGAAAGTTAATTAGTGTTGGTTGGGGTGCACTGTGGATGCTGTCATAGCATTTTGTTGTTGTTTCACCTGGTGCGGTTTTTTCCCTGAGGTGATTCAACGGGACTGGGTGCGAAACAAGGTTTCCTCCAGCCGGATCAAACCATTTAATGGCTTGATTGAGCGACTTAGTTACTTTTGGCTAGTTGTGGGGTAAGTTGTTAATTTGTCATTTTTGCTCTTGGCCTTTCGCATCATTATGTCTAGTTTTGAGGAGTTGAAAGGTCAAGCGGTGGCCCTGGGTCTGACAGGCACTGAGGTTGGTCAGTATGTGGTCACCCAACAGACTGCCGAGAGAGATGAACGCAACAGAGAGAGAGAAAGAGAGAAACGTAACAGAGAGAGAGAGAGAGAGAAACGTAACAGAGAGAGAGAGAGAGAGAAACGTAACAGAGAGAGAGAGAGAGAGAGAGAGAGAGGGCCAAATTTAATATGAATACACAGTATGCGGGCCAAGTAACATAATTATGAGCACTTTTCAATCACCTTAGGTGAGAAGTACGACAAAATAAGAAAGGTGGATTTAGTCTGCGCTCGTGTGAAACCCTTAAAAACAAACAAATCAAGTGTTTACTTACCTTGATCAATCTTATTGTTTGCTACTGCTGCTTCCTGATAATTGGCACCTCTTGGTATGGACCAGTGCATCAAAGTTTGGCACTAACGACTGAGCTGTAGCAACCTTCAGTATTGAATTAAGGTGCGCATCAGTAAGTTGAGACCGAAGCCGAGACTTGTTCAAGTTTATCACAGAAAAGAGTTGTTCACTGACATACAGTATGTACTTCCAACATTGACATAATCTTTGAGGCAAAACATTTACTCCTGGGATAATTTGGTCCAAAATATTGATAAAATATGCCAATATCAACACTCGAAAACTTGTTCCTCAACACAGAATCACACTGGAGCTCAATTAACTCTAACTGAAGATGTTCTGGTACCTCATTTACACCAACAGAGAATGGGTCCCGAAAAATGAAAAAATCCTTTTCAAGTCTTTTAAAGTCCGCAAATCTTTCTTGAAACTCATTCATTAATTTGGAAACCTTGATGCAGTACTTTTTTTGTGTTGATATCAGCATGAAACTCAAGTGTGCCTTGCAGGGACTTCAAGAACGGAAAGTGAGAAAGATTACTCTCTGATAGTTGCCGTTCAAATAGCTGAAGTTTCATCTCAAAGGCACGAATGCAGTCATAGAACTGTTACCAATTTATTGCGTCCTTGCATCTTTGTATTCAAGTAATTTAAGTGTTCTGTAATATCCACAATGAAAGTTAGATCTTGAACCCATTCATTAAGTTTCTGTTCATGCAATCCCTTCCTTTCTGTTCCATAAACATCTGTATTTCACTGCGAACATCAGTCCGTGTATGTTCTCATTTTCCTCCAATAAGCAGTTGAACTGTCTGTGGTTCAGACCTCGTGCGCGTATGTCATTATCCAGCTTTAATGTTTTACTACACAACACTTCTTTATGTATAATACAATGCACATTATAAATTTGATGGTTCGGGTTCACAGCTATTAGTTTTTCCTTTAATTTTGTTGCCACTCCAGCTTTTCTACCCACCATTTGCGGTGCTCCATCTGTAGCCAGACTCACAGTTTGTGCCCAGTCAACACCTAATTTATCCAGTGCCCCTACCAAATCCACAAAGATGTCATCACCTGTTGTTGTTCCTTTCATTGGTACCAGTTTCACAAATTCTTCTGTTACCTGCATATTTCCATCCACACCACGTATAAAAACTGCAAGTTGTGCTACATCACTTACATCGGTACTTTCATCAATTGCAACTGAAAATGCAGTAAAGGACTTAACTTTGTCTTTGAGTTGACTGTTAATATTTTCTGATAATTCACCAATTCTTTCTGCAACTGTATTTCTTGAGAGGCTTATGTTTGCAAATGCTTGACTCGTACAGTGGCACGCTTACAACCACAATTAACTGTTAAAACTATCTCTAGTCTTATTGTTCTTTCATTGGTGATGTTGATTGAGCATTTTTTTATAGGATGCAGCAGACTATTTTTTTCAGCTGAGGGATACACTCACTGTTTAGTTTTAGCTCCTCAAGGTAAGGCTGGAGCAGCAAATGGGGCGCGGGTCGCATGCAAGAGTGTGTCGGGCCGCATGTTTGGCAACCCTGAACTAGCATCTACATCTCAAGACAGTGCCTAACTTCCAGATATTTCTGGTAAGCTACTGTATAAAATCTTATGACAATAGATATACATGTTTATGTGATTCAGAGAAGCATGTTCTTTCAAATTACAAGAGAAAAATTATCAAGATGACAATTCAAATTTGTATAATTTGTTGTGTATGTACAGTAGTGTTCAGGCCATCAAATGTCATTCAACCAGGACATTAATTAGCATACGCTTGTTTCTACATGGAAAGCGTATCCAGCATCTGTTCGCCGTGATGTTAGCGGTGTTTGGACTCCGGAGGACATGCTCTTTAAAATGTCAAGAAAAAATATAAAGAGCTTTTATTCTTCATAAATCCACCATTTTGAGGGTCTATTTATTTTTTCTTTCGTGCAGTAATGAATGGGCTAAAATTCTATCATAAAAAGACTACAATACTTGCATTATGTTTTAATTGAACTAAATAGGTGTTATAAAGTGTTGCAATAGTGGTAGGAGCTAACCCTCCAGTCTTTTTTCACTCTCACAAGCCTGCAGTGCTTTTCAACCTTTTTCTGAGTGAGTCGCCCTTGGAAAGCTTTTCCATGAACTGGGACAACCCATTTTGAAACCGACCAAATAAGCTCTACGCAGGCATCAGGGCACACAAAACAAACTGGGCACGACCACCTTCCCCGTCCCCATCTAACTGTCAACTATGGCACTATCGGAGGGCAAGCTGGCAATCCTTGCGAGAATTCTTCACCGATTTTCCTTGGGATGAATGTTGCTTCTCCACTCGGGACGCCTCGGTATGTGCTGACAGCATTGCTGGGGTTATACAGAGCGGTATGAAAGCATTTATCTCATTTTCTACCCAAACTTTCACTCTACAATCATGTTTTGATCGCTGCTGTTCTCTTGCATGCAGGGAGAGAGATAGGGTATATCAAGCTATGAAACTATCTCCTTCTATTACCCACTCCTCTTTCATTACTTCTAGGAATCGTTGTAAGGTCCAAACAGAAGTTTATAAAAAAGAAAGACTGCTGTCCTGGCTAATAAATCCTTCTGGTCCCTAACCAAAAACATCTGGAATAACTTCCGTAATCCTTCTTTTCCTCCTCTTTTCCGACATGATAACTCTATAACCAACTCTCCCCCTGACAAAGCCAATTTCTTTGGCAACTCATGCTCTTCAAATTCCACCTTTAACGATTCCAACTCTACACCTCCTACCCTTGCTCCTCCTACTGAACCTATGCACTTTCCTATAATCTCCACTCGCAGGGTTGCCCGTGTGTTATCCAGGTTGGATGTGAGTACCGGACGGAATACCCCCTCGTGTTCTGAGGGAATGTGCTGAAGCTCTGGCCCCTGTGCTTGCTCGCCTCTTTCGCTTCTGCTTCAAAACCCAAACTTTTCCTGCTTCTTGGAAGCATGCCTTGGTTCAGCCCATCCCGAAGAAGGGTGACTATTCTAATTCCTCTAGCTATCGCACCATTGCCCTAACTTCATCCCTCTTAGATTTTCGAAACGATCTTGGACTCCCATTCTCTCCGTCACCTTGAACGCCATTCTCTTTTGTCGGATCACCAGTATGGCTTTCGTCAGGCGAGATCTACTGGTGCTCTGCTTTCCTACTGCACCCATCTTTAGTCATCCTCTCTTAGGGATTATGGGGAAACTTTTGTCGTGCCCCTCGACATCTCCAAAGTATTTGACAGGGTATGGCACAAGTCTTTGTTTTCTAAACTTCCCTCTTATGGTTTTTCTCCCCCACTTTGTTTTCTAATCTGTAGCTTCCTTGAGAACCGATCTATGGCAGTTGTCGTCGAGGGAACGATCTCTCGCTCTTTCTCTACCCTGTACCAATGGTGGTGTCCCACAGGGTTCTGTTCTTTCACCTACTCTCTTCCTTCTTTTTATCAACAATTTACTTCACACTACAACTAATTATATCCATTCTTACGCTGATGATTCTACTCTTCACTCTTCTTCACATTTTCCCCTTCCTCCTAACTCTCAAACCAGATCTATTTCTAGAGCATATATCATTACATCTATCAATGAGGATCTGTGCAGCATCTCCGATTGGGGAGGTAGAAACTTGGTTAAATTCAATAGTAATAAAACTCAATATTTACTAATTACACTTTCTAAATTAGATGATCTCCCACCAATTACATTTCAGGAGGCTATCATTCTGCCAAATTCTAAAATAGATATGCTAGGTCTCATCATTTCCTCTGATATGTCATGGAAGCCACACATCCTCAACATTGCTAAAGCTGCCTCCCGAAAGTTGGGAATGCTGTACAGATGCGGTAGCTATTTCACTCCTGAGCAGTTGCTTCAAGTATATAAGGGATTCATTAGTCCTAACTTAGAGTACTGCTCTCATATCTGGGGTGGCTCTTCTTCTGTCCAACTGTTAGATAGGGTGGAATCAAAGGTATTTCGTCTTATTAACTCTCCTCCTTTAGTTGACAATCTTTCTTCCCTTTCTCTGCGCCGCAAAGTTGCTTCACTCTCTCTCTCTTTTACAGGTACTTTAACGGGCAATGTTTAGTGGATTTGGCATCCTGTTTACCTCCGGCAAGACCGTGGGCTCGTAACACACGTCTTGCCCACGGTGCCAACCGTTTCTCTGTGGATGTCGGTCACACTAGAATAACCCGTTATGGTGCATCCTCCTTTCCTCACGCAGCCAAACTGTAGAATTCTCTTCCAGCTTCTGTGTTTCCACACTCATATAATCTGTCTCACTTTAAAAAGATGGTTTTCCGGCATCTTCGTGGTGTAGATTAATATAACCTTTTTCTTTTCTATTTTTTATTTATTTTTATTCTTATTTTTTCACCCCTTAGGCCCCGTTGTGGGTCGTTCGACCTGTACCCGGGTGGGCTCATTTGAGTAAAAAAGAAAAAAAATCACAATAGTCTTGGCACGGCCTGCTCTCTTGTGTACGAGCGTCTGGAAATTGACCATTTCCCAGCTTTTTCCAGATTCCACAAAAAATAATGCTAAGCCTTCACCTGTCAGGGATAGACTAGCATCATGGGTACTTAAAATAGGGGCTCACCACACTTCACACTCTGACGACAACAATCTCTTGAAAACGGGTTTTTTCATTTAATTTAAATTTAATCAATATGTTTTATTATTGACATTTTCACCTTAGTACAGCGGCATAGCCAGCCAATTGTGCATTTTATGATGAAAGCATTAACTTTGGCACAGATATAGAGTACTACATGGTAAATATTTTCAGATATGGAACCACTAGAAACTCAACCTCTGTGGGCGCCATATTGAATTTCAAGATGGCCGCCGTTCAAGATATGCTAAGCTATGTATTTCTGTTTTTACAGTTGCATATTTAATTCCAATGCATCAATATACATAATCCGGGTTACGAAAATCATTTGTGATAGTTTTCGAAGTTTATTACAATGAAAAAGACAAGTAAAAGCATTACACTGGAAAATTAGCATACAAATTTTCCGAACTCCCAAAACTTAAAAACAAATTCTGAACATTCGGCTATTGAGGCCGAATCTCTGTAGATATTTGGCCTTAACAGCCACCTTCACATGCACAAAGTCCTGTGCATTTAAGTGCAGCTTTTTTGCACCTACCCTTGCCACCGCAGTGTTTTCTGCAACAGCATCAGATGAGCTCGTGGCATGACTTTGACACTGCAGAGAGTGTGGTTCAGAGTGGTTCCAGCTCATCACCCGACTTCTTCCAACCCCAGTCACATGGTGATGGGAGACTGACAAACGCTATTGCGGCCTGTCCCCAGATATGTCCAGCCTGATAAGCAGCACTCTTTATGTGCTGCTCCAGAGCTGCTCGTGTTGGTGGGAGATTCTCCAGTGATCTTGATTTTCTTGAAAACAGTTTCTTTCTCAGCACGATCACGTCACAGCATGTGCTCGTAAGGTCATAGAGCAGCACGATGAATCTCTCCAGTGTCGACAGGACACCATCAGGCAGCTCACTTGGGGTGGAAGCCAGACTGAGGAAGGCGGTTGTCACTTCCGGAAATGCATTCCATGTGGCCCAGGCTGCCTTCTTGCTATGACCTGCAGATGCAGATACCGTGTCGCAGCCCGTTAATGCGTGAAACACTGGAAGAGCTCTCGATTTCTCAGGTCCCAGGGTCTTTGCAATCTGATGTGCTGCTATATAACGTCGATTCTTTCCTGTGCCAAAAGTAAGCCATATTTCATCTAGTACCTCACTCCGTTCATTCGCTAGAGCAACTGCAAGGATGGCAACATCTGTATCGACGGTACGAATGAGTGTTCGCCGATGACCACATTCCAAGGCATCAGCTGCATGAACCATCATCCTATTGTCGGCCTCTTCGTGGTTGCATGGTGCCAAGTTGGCAGTGTCCTTCGGGGGTGGAATAGTGAGTACCTGTTTCTTGTCTGTGACAACCAGCTGTTTACTTTTTTGACAATCAACTGCATAACCTGTTCTGACAGGAAACTGAAGAGTTCCTCTTTTTTGTCACTGTTGCGGAGAAAGTTTAGCCAGTTGCTAGGTAGAGGACCAGAGGCAGTGACACGTCTTCGAATGCCCTTGCCACGGTTACATCTTACTGTTGCTTTTATGCTCCCAGATTTCAGGTAGCAATCCCATACCAGGTCATGTCGAGATCGATGTTCGAGCTGTGATTCAATATAGGGAATGAATACAGCTGTGCTGTATTCTTGAAATGTCCTACTGCCTCCTGGCTTCAACACTTCCACAACGGCAGGTCCATCGAGTATAGTTGAGGTGACATGTGGAGAGTCAGTGACCATTAGGTCAGCACTTTCTTCTTCAAGTGGGTTTCCCATTTCTTCCATGACAAGTGTAAGTGCTTTCACATCCTGAAGAAACTTGTCCTGCGTCGTGTTGATTTGCTCATGATGGTGGAAGTTAGCCTTGGTTTGCTCAGCTTTCTGCGATGATTCAAATTCAGCAATGACCCGTGTTACTTCTGGACCTGCAACCATCCACCGTCGAAGTGCACTAAGGATTCCAGTCAAACCGACTGCACCACCATCACCTTTGATGCAGGCATTGTTCTGCTCATGGGCCTGGTCTAGTGCCATTGCAGAAAAACGGCGGGCTGTCTTTTTTGCAGTGAAATGTCCAGCTTGAAACTTTGCAGCCACATCAGGATGCTTGTCTGAGAGCTCTGTCATGTCCTTGAGGTGGACTGGAACCCACCGAGAATAATGAGTATGATCCAAGGCGAAGAACCACTGACACAGTTCAGCCAGAGCATCCATGTATAGCGAGAAGTTTGATTCTCGTAGTGATCTAACAAACATAAAGATACTTAGCTCTAGGTTGAGGGTGGTTGCCCAGTACTGAAACTGGGGACAACATTCAGCCCTTTGCTGACACCAGACACCAAACTCTAGGGGCTCATGACCATCACTTTGAGTATCTTCAGTGTATTTGCCATAAGCCTTGTGCTGTAGGATGTTCAGGGTTGCTGCTGTTATCTGATGGCCTCGCCTGGTGCGTGTGACGTGAGCAGCCTTTAGGAAAGAGTTCGCAGTTCCTGGGCTGGCAACATCGGCTTGCACCAGGGTTTCTGCCCACCCGTTACCCTGCAACCAACTGCCTGCCATCCTCAGAGCCGCCATTTCAATGTGGAGACCGCCCAAAATCATAATAAATTTATCTTCGCAGTAATTTTTGGGCCAATTCCACTGAATCTGTTTGGCTATTGCAAACCATGGTTGGTCCAAGGTAATTACTGGGGTTTGACCTTTTATTTCTTCCTATAGCCTATTATTTCCCTATGCTTCGCAGTATTAGACGGTCTCACAGGACTAAGACAGTAACGTGGTGAAACCTGAATTTTTTTCCTGGATCCGCCAGTGATTTATAGCGACCACTCAAATCCGGTATCGAGTGGTTCCACATCTGAAAATGTTTATATACCATTATTCCATCGCTGTGCCAAATTTGGTGCTTTCATCATTAAATGCACAATTGTTATGAAAATTATAGCTATGCCGCTCCACTTATTACCTTTATTCCCACTTCACTCCTGTGTGGTGATATTGTTTTTTATTATTATTTCTTTGGTATTATTAATTTGTTTTCTACACGTAAATAGCACACAACTAAGGCAATCATGTTTATAGAAATTTAAATAAGCATAGTTACAGAGAACATAAAAAGGAAAATGTAGGAAAGTGATTAGTTGAGCGTGAAGGCCGTTAACTCCACCATCGCCAGCGACGATGGCTCTCTGCCGTTTTTATTCATTTATTTTGCAACCTAGCATAAACAAAAGTGCAAGATTCTTCTTCTTGGATTATAGAAAGTAGCTACAAGTGTCTGCGGCTATGAAGACTGCTCTTGGGCATATATCGCGCTTGTATTTATTTATTATTAATTATTTGAATTGTATTAGCAATAATTGTAAAAGTAAATGGTATCTATCAAGTTCGAACAAATCATGCTTAATTAAATAAACAACCATTCATTTCACACATGAGAATTCACCATTCAATTACAATTAATGGCTATTTTGCTGTTGTGGTTCCTCATATGTCAACTTAGACCAAGATGCAGTGATCTCTTTTTCGAGAGCGCCAAGAATTTATATTTTTTCGACAGGTATGCGCTCGGCATACGAACAAGCGTGGTCATGGCTTCATTGGCAGGATTCAAGTATTCAGTCAGTTTCATTAGAGGTACTATCGTGCACAAAAGTCATGTCCACTACCGAGCCACAGTGAGAGTTCGAATAGCCTTGAGTCTAAAGTTTCAAAACAGGTGGGGGAAATGCGATGGTCAGACAACAGATGTCACCCACTGTAGTGTGTGGGGGGGGGGATAGAGGAGGTGGGGGTTAGTCTAGTAACAGACTGTGTGTAGGTGAATTCCGCAATTACTGATAACAATAAGAATGTCATGAAGATAATATTATTAAGCATGGCTACGACGGTGTGACTGATGGGCACACTTGTGTATGGGCACACTTGTGTATTCTCCGTGACTACCAGTAATGGTAGTCACGGAGAATACACAAGTTGTTACCAAGGTTGGCGCCACCCACACCAGGGGAAGGAGGTGATGTCGAACACTGAAACATGCCGAGGTCTCATTCCTACCATCGTCATCACCAACAGGTAAGTCACATTAATTTGTCAGCATAGCCCATGTCGTCCTTATACTATTGCAGGGTGTCCCATGAGTGACAGCAGATATTTGTAGAGGTGAAAGAATATGTGATATTGAGTTGAAAATCTTCTATACACATAAGCATTTTTCTTTATTCTTTAGGCGTGAGGTGGGTTGTAAAAATTACTCAGGGCAAAAATTTTGCCATGTTATATTTTATTTTCCTTGCCAATTGCAGCCATACTGTGTGCTGTTGTAATCCTTATTGGTGGATTACATAAGGCCTATTAATAGCGTGAAAACCCGTTTGAAGATTTTGTAATGTTCCATAACTTGCATTAAACAACATCATACGTTCACGAGTTCCAACTCCGCGCCTAGCCTCCCTCCCTTCCCCCCCCCACCCAACTATTAAACCTCATAATTTGAGCATCGTGGGTTACCACACCTAAACACTAATCGTCTACTTATTCTCTCCCCACACTCCCCCTCCACCATCCCCCCACTCCACTCCTCCCTCCCCCACCTCTTCCCTTCATCCCTCCCCCAAGACTAACGTCAATCGAACATTCCATCCCATCACATTACCTTCCCCTGCATTCCCCAACCCCCCTCCCCTATTCTACCCATGGCGACGATTTGGACTACTGTAATGAACACTCACAGAACCGACGACATGGCTCCTCCCCCTTGTATTTAGAGTTAAAACCTTTACAACAAAGGTCAATCCCACGTAACTTGAGCCGGATTAAGATATGTGGAAAAAAAACAAGCAACACCCATGGCCACCCCCCTACCCCAACCTAAAATCATAACCACCACGTCTCTATCTCCATCCGTTTCCCTCTATCTATAATAAAAAGTGTAACCCTACTCAGAAAAAATAATGAATGGGCCCTCCAAACAAATTAAAGATGAGGTGCACCCCACCCAAATAGGGATGGGCCCTCCATTTCCTTTCGCCTTCTTTTCTCCACATCCTTTCCTCCCTCCCATCGCCCCAGTCACCCCAACCAACCACCCAATACCATGCAGTGGGCAGAAGGCCACACACTTTCTCTCCTAAAAGTCTGTTCCGTTTAACCCACATTCTTTCACTACTAAACCTTCTTCCCCCTTTCTTATATTTCGCTATCCGTATCTCCCGCCTCGACTCCGCCATTTGTAATGGTTGTCTTGCGTAATTTGTAAAATCCACCTCACGGCTAAACGTAAACCGAAAAATCCATATATGTATAGAAGTTTTATACTCAGAATCACATATTCTTTCACCTCTACAAATATCTGCTGTAATTAGTGGGACACCCTATTATAATTATATGACAGTTGTTATATGAGCTCCTTAGTTAACTTCACCATAAAAATATGGTGTTTGATGTGCTATGCGTTTGCATACCGCACGTTACCTTACTCGGTTATGTTACACCCCCAGTTGCAACCTGGGAGTTTGGGTTGGGTAATGTAGTATTTTGAGCAGAAATGGAATTCAGAACGACTCAATGAACATGAAGAAAAACGTTTTTATATAACGAACCCTAACGTAATGTAACCTATTACAGTTATATGTAATCTGGGACGAACATGTCATAGCTGAAAATTGTCAAAGAAATATGTAAAGCAGTGGAAAACCATATATTTTGATTATCGGCGAGGCTAACTACCTATAAACAATTAATATTTGACGATTGGCAAAAGTCCTGGGAAAATGAACCAACAAGTCATAAGCTAAAAATGATCAAATTATCAGTTTATCCTTGGTCATCATCAAAACAATCCTCTCGACATCACGAAACTATTCTGAATCGTCTAAGAATTGGGCATACGCGATTGACGCATGGCCAACTCATGTCTTCCCCTAATGGAGCCCCACCTATATGCTCCAACTGCCGAACACAAATAACAGTCCAACATATTCTCATTGAATGCCCTATTTATAATCGGTATCGAACAATGTGCTTCACTAACCCTACAATGTAAGATATTTTAGCAGAGACCCCAAAATTTTCCCTAAGTTCAGTTTTGACCTTTTTGAAATACTGTAATCTCCTCCAAACAATATAACACTAAATTATAGAAACACAAATATATGTTAACTAATCCCTCTGGCCAGCCCTAGGAGAGACTCAAATGGGTGTCAGTGGTCTGGTTAAACTAAATCTTGATGATGATGATGATTATCGGCGAATGTTCACTCTACAGTCGCAGGGGTGGTGGTGGAGGTTGGGTGGTGGGGGTGGGGGAGGATCCACTTGCAGTTCACTATGAATACATGAAATAGAAAGGGTTTCTTGGGCAGTTGATCCAAAAAGATTTACCAAAACGTTATGTCAGAGTAATAATACTTAACCTAGGTGTTACTATACCATTAATTTACTCTAGTATATAAAAGCCTGCATCAGTTACCACAACATAATATTACTCTGCCATTTCAGATATGCCTGCAGGACGAGCAAATTCGTCGGCAGTGATTGCTGAGCGAGGCCAAATCATCGGGATGTGGAGAGCCGGGGCAACTGTGCCGAACATTGCTCTCGAAGTGGGGAGGAGCACTAAGACGATTAGGAGGTGGATCCGCCGGTGGGAGGAAGAGGGCTCAGTGGAGACGAAACCTCGAAGCGGGAGGCCACGAGTAACGTCGGCAAGGATGGACGCCATGATCGTGGCAGCTGCAACGGCATATCGAATGCGAACATCAGTGGAGCATACAAGAAATCTGGGCCTCAACTGCCATCACATGACGACAAGACGCCGACTTCATGAAGCCGGGATCGACTGCCATATTCCAGCTCACAAAGGGTGGCTAACACCTACTCACAAGGAGTGTCGACTCGGCTTTGCATTGGAACACCTTCCACATAGAGAAGAACAAGTGATCGAGGGCCCTTCGTGCCCCGTGGCGAGTCCGGTGGTACAGTTTACCGAGGTTGTTATAATCATGGTCGTGGTTGTTATATTCATGGTCGTGGTTGTTATAATCATGGTCGCGGTTGTTATAATCATGGTCGTGGTTGTTTCATGGTCGTGGTTATTATAACCATGGTCGTGGTTGTTATAATCATGTTCCTGATTGTTATAATCATGGTCGTGGATGTTATAATCTTGGTCGTGGTTGTTTCATGGTCGTGGTTATTATAATCATGGTCGTGGCTGTAATAATCATTGTCATGGTTATGATCATAGCCGTGGTTGTTATAATCATAGTCGTGGTTGTTATAATCATAGTCGTGGTTGTTATAATCATGGTCGTGGTTGTTATAATCATAGTCGAGATTGTTATAATTATAGTCGTGGTTGTTATAATCATGGTCGTGGTGGTTATAATCATAGTCGTGGTTGTTATAATCATGGTCGTGGTTGTTATAATCATGGTCCTGGTTGTTACAATCATAGTCGTGGTTGTTATAATCATGGTCGTGGTTGTTATAATCATGGTCGTGGTTGCGCTATAACCATTGTGGTGGTTATGATAATCTCATAGTCGTGGTTGTTAAAATCTTATGGTCATGGCTGTTTTATGGTCATGGCTATTATAATCATAGTCGTGAAAGTTGTTATAATCATGTGGTCGTGAGTGGTTATAATCATAGTCGTGGTTGTTATAAATCATGAATGATAAAGTGTTTTTAATCGACCGATGGTGGTTGTTATGATCATATTCAGGATTATTATAATCATGGTCGTAGTTGTTATAATCATGGTCGTGGTTATTTATAATCATGGTGGTGGTGGTTATAATCATAGTCGTGGTTGTAATAATCATGGTCGTGGTATAATCATGGTCGTGGTTGTTATAATCTGCTAATTATTTATAATTATGGTCATTAGTTGTTATAATCAAAGGGTCGTGGTTGTTATATTCATAGTTGTGGTTGTAATAATGTAGTCTTTGGTTGTTTTTATGGTCGTGGTTGTTATATTCATAGTAAGTGGTTGGTATAATCATATTCGTAGTTGTTATATTCATGAGTAAATTGTATTGCTCTTTATGGTCGTTCTTGTACAATCATAGTCGTGGTTTATTTATAAACATGGTCATGGTTGATATAATCATTGTCGTGGTTGTTTTATTCATGGTCGTGGTTTATTTAATCAAAGAGTCTTGGTTGTTATATAAACGTGGTTGTTATATTCATGGTCGTGGTTGGTTATAATCCTTGGTCCTGGTTGTTATAATTATAGTCGAGGTTGTTATAATCATGGTCGTAGTTGTTATATTCCTTGGTCGTGGTTGTTATAATCATAGTCGTGGTTGTTATAATTATCGTCCTGGATTTGTTATAATCATGGTCGTGGTTGTTATAATCATGGTCGTAAGTGTTTATAATCTATGAATAAAATTATAATCATATTCGGGATTGTTATAATCATGGTCCTGGTTGTTATAATCATGGTGTTGTTATTATAATCATGGTCGTGGTTGTTATAATCATAGTCGTAGCTATAGGCATAGTTGTGGTTGTTGTAATCATAATCGGTGTTGTTATACTACAGTGGTCGTGGAGTGTTATAATCATGGTCGTGGTTATTATAATCATATTCGTGGTTGTTATAATCATGGTCATGGTTATTATCTGGTCGTGGTTATTATAATAATAATGGTCTTGGTTGTTATAATCATAGCCGTGGTTGTTATAATCATAGTCGTGGTTACATTTATAATCATGGTCGTGGTTGTTATGTTCATGGTTTTGCTTATTTTAAATCATGTCATGATTGTTATAATCATAGTCGTGGGTTGTTATAATTATAGTCGTTGTTGTTATAATGATGGTCCTTCTTTACATAATCATAGACGTGGTTGTTATAATCATAGTCGTGGTTGTTATATTCATGGTCGTGGTTGTTATATTCATGGTCGTGGTTATTTATAATCATGGTCGTGGTTGTTATAATCATAATCGTGGTTATTTATAATCATGGTCGTGGTAGTTTTATTCATGGTCGTGGTTGTTATAATCATAGGCGTGGTTATTTATAATCATCGTCACCAGTTATTTATAATCATGGTCGTGCTTGATATAATCATGGACGGTTGTTATGATTATAGTCATTGGTTTTTCTAATCATAGTCGTGGTTATAATCATAGTCTTAGTTGTTATATTCATGGTCGTTGTTGTTATATTATTCATGGTCGTGGTTGTTATAATCATGGTGGTGGTTGTTATAATCTAGTCGTGGTTGTAATAATTATGGTCGTGGTATAATCATGACCGTGGTTGTTATAATCATAGTCGCCGTTGTTATAATTATAGTCGTGGTTGTTATAATAAGGTCGTGGATTTATTTATATTCATGGTTTGTGGTTGTAAACAATCATAGTCTTTGGTTTGTTTTATGGTCGTGGTTTGTTATAATCATAGTGGTGGTTGTTATAATCGTGGTCATTAGTTTGTTATATTCATAGTCGTGGTTGGGTATAATCATATTCATGGCTATTATATTCATGGTCGTGCTTGTTATATTTATGGTCGTTCTTATTGTTACAATCATAGTCTTGGTTGTTATAATCATGGTCGTGGTTGTTATAATCCTTGGTCGTGGATGTTATATTCATGATCGTGGTTGTTATAATCATGGTCGTGGTATTTTCCTCAATTAGCTGGTCGTGGTTGTTATAATCATAGTCTTGGTTTGTTATATTAACGGTATTGGTTGTTATAATTATAGTCGAGGTTATTTATAATCATGGTCGTCGTTGGTATAATCATAGTCGTGGATTTATTTATAATCATGGTCGTGGTTATTATAATCATGATCGTGGTTGTAATAATCGTAATTAAGTAGTTGTTATATTCATAGTCGTGGTTGCTATAATCATCGTCCTGGTTGTTATAATCTCATGGTCGTAGTTGTAATAATCATGGTCTTTTAGTTTGTTTTATGGTCGTGGTTGTTATAATCATAATTAATTGGTTGTTATAATCCTTAGTCATAGTTGTTATATTCATAGTCGTAGTGAGTTATAATCATATTCGTAGTTTGTTATATTGTATTAGTTGGTATAATCATATTCGTAGCTGTTATATTCATGGTCGTGCTTGTTATATTTATAGTCGTTCTTGTTACAATCATAGTCTTGGTTGTTATAATCATGGTCGTAGTTGTTATAATCATGGTCGTGGATGTTATATTCATGATCGTGGTTGTTATAATCATGGTCGTGGTATTTATATTCATGGTCGTGGTTATTTATAATCATAGTCTTGGTTGTTATATTAACGGTCATTGGTTGTTATAATTATAGTCGAGGTTATTTATAATCATGGTCGTCGTTATTTATAATCATAGTCGTGGTTGTTATAATCATGGTCGTGGTTATTATAATCATGATCGTGGTTGTAATAATCATGGTCGTGGTTGTTATATTCATAGTCGTAGTTGCTATAATCATCGTCCTGGTTGTTATAATCATGGTCGTGGTTATATAAATCATAGTCTTTGGTTGTTTTATGGTCGTGGTTATTTATAATAATCATAGTGGTGGTTGTTATAATCATGGTCATGGATTTATTATATTCATAGTCGTGGTAGTTATATTTATATTCGTAGTTGTTATATTCATGGTCGTGCATGTTATATTTATAGTCGTGCTTGGTATTATAATCATAGTCGTGGATTGTTATAATCATGGTTGTGGCTGTTATAATCATGGTCGTGGTTGTTATATTCATGGTCGTGGTTGTTATAATAATCCTTAGTCATGTGGCTATTATGATGTAGCTTCGTTATAGTTTATTTACAATCATGGTCTGGTTGTTATCATCATAGTCATTGTTATTGCTCAATAATGGTTGTGGTTGTTATAACCATGGTCTTCGTTTTATAATCATAGTCGTGGTTATGATCATAGTCGTTATTTTATAATCATAGTGGTGATTGTTATAATCATGGTCGTGAATTTATTTATATTCAGAGTCGTGGTTGTTATAATCATAATCTGGTTGTTATATTCATGGTCGTGCTTGTTATATTTATGGTCGTGCTTATTACAATCTTAGTCGTGGTTGTTATATTCATAGTCTCGTGGTTGTTATAATCATGGTCCTGGTTGCTATAATCAGGATCGTGGTTATTATAATTATGGTCGTGGTTGTTTTATGGTTGTAGGTATTATAATCATGGTCGTGGATTTGTTATAATCATAGTTGTGGTTGTTGTAATCATAGTCGTAAGTGTTACAATCATGGTCGTGGTTGTTATAATCATATTCGTGGATGCTATAATCATGGTCGTGGTTGTTATAATCATGGTCGTGGTTGTTATAATCATAGTCGTCGCTATTTTCATAGTCGTGGTTGTTATAATCATTGTCGTGGTTGTTATACTCATTGTCGTGGGTTATTTATAATCTTGGTCGTGGTTATTTTAATCATATTCGTGGTTGTTATATTCATGATCGTGGTTGTTATAATCACGGTCGTGGTTGTTATAATCATTGTCCTGGTTGTTACAATCATGGTCGTGGTTGTTATAATCATAGTCGTGGATGCTATAGTCATGGTCGTGGTTGTTATAACCATGGTGTTCATGGTCGTGGTTGTCATAATCATAGTCGTGGTTTTTATAATCATGGTCGTGGTTGTTTATATTCTGGTCGTCGTTGTTATAATCATAGTCGTGGTTGTTATAATCATCGTCCTTGTTGTAATAATCATGGTCTTCGTTGTTATAATCATAGTCGTGATTGTTATAATCATGGTCGTGGTTGTTATAATCATAATCGTGATTGTTATAATCATCGTCCTGGTTGTTATTATCATTCGTGGTTGTAATAATTGGTCTTTGGTTGTTTTATGGTCGTGATTATAAATCATATCGTGGTTGTTATAATGATGGTCGTGATTGTTATACTCACTGTCGTGGTTGTTGTAATCATGGTCGTGAGTGTTATAAATGTGGTCGTGGTTATTATAATCATGGTCGTGGTTGTTATAATTATAGTCGTGGTTGTTATAATCATAGTGGGGGTTGTTATAATCATGGTCGTGGTTGTAATATTCATAGACGTGGTTGTTATAATCATATTCGTATTTGTTATATTCATGGTCGTACTTGTTATATTTATGGTCGTGCTTGTTATAATCATATTCGTGGTTGTTATAATCATGGTCGTGGTTGTTATGGTCTTCGTTTTTATAATCATAGTCGTGGTTATGATCACAGTCGTGATTGTTATAATCACAGTCGTGGTTGTTACAATCATGTTCGTGGTTGTTATAATCATAGTCGTGGTTGTTATAATTATGGTCGTGGTTGTTATAACAATGGTCTTCGTTTTTATAATCATAGTCGTGGTTATGATCACAGTCGTGATTGTTATAATCACAGTCGTGGTTGTTATAATCATGGTCGTGGTTCTTATAATCAAAGTGGTGGTCGTTATAATCATGGTCATGGTTGTTATAATCATGGTCGTGGTTGTTATAATCATAGTTGTGGTTGTTATAATCATCGTCCTGGTTGTTGTAATCATGGTCGTCGTTGTTATAATCAGAGTCGTGGTTGTTATAATCCTTGTCGTGGTTGTTATAATCATAGTCGTGGTTGTTATAATCATTGTCGTGGTTGTTATAATCATGAGCAAGGTTGTTATAATCATGGTCGTGGTTGCTATAATCATAGTCGTTTGTGATCATAGTCTTTGGTTGTTTTTTGGTCGTAGATTATATTCATAATCGTGGTTATTATAATCATGGTCGTGCTTGTTATATTTATGGTCGTGGTTGTTATAATCATGGTCGTGGTTGTTATAACCATGGTCTTCGTTTTTATAATCATAGTCGTGGTTATGATCACAGTCGTGATTGTTATAATCACAGTCGTGGTTGTTACAATCATGTTCGTGGTTGTTATAATCATAGTCGTGGTTGTTATAATCATGGTCCTGGTTGTTATAACCATGGTCTTCGTTTTTATAATCATAGTCGTGGTTATGATCACTGTCGTGATTGTTATAATCACAGTCGTGGTTGTTATAATCATGGTCGTGGTTCTTATAATCACAGTGGTGGTCGTTATAATCATGGTCTAGGTTGTTATAATCATGGTCGTGGTTGTTATAATCATAGTTGTGGTTGTTATAATCATCGTCATGGTTGTTTGTAATCATGGTTGTCGTTGTTATAATCATAGTCGTGGTTGTTATATTCATTGTCGTGGTTGTTATAATCATGGTCGTGGTTGTTATAATCATTGTCGTGGTTGTTATAATCATGAGCGAGGTTGTTATAATCATGGCCGTGGTTGCTATAATCATGGTCGTGGTTGTTATATTCATGGTCGTGCTTGTTATATTCATAGTCGTTGTTGCTATAATCATCGTCCTGGTTGTTATAATCATGGTCGTGGTTGTAATAATCATAGTCTTTGGTTGTTTTTATGGTGTGGTTTATTATATTCATAGTCGTGGTTGTTATAATTAGTGGTGCTTGTTATATTTATGGTTTAGTAGTTGGTCGTTGTTATTCCATAGTCTTCGTTTTTATAATCATAGTCGTGGTTATGATCACAGTCGTGATTGTTATAATCACAGTCGTGGTTGTTTTAATCATGGTCGTGAGTGTTATAATCATGGCCGTGGTTGTTATAATCATATTCGTGGTTGTTATAAACATGGTCGTGGTTGTTATAATCATAGTCGTGGTTGTTATAATCATGGTCGTGCTTGTTATATTTGTGGTCGTGGTTGTTATAATCAAGGTCTTCGTTGTTATAATCATAATCGTGGTTTTGATCATAGTCGAGATTGTTATAATCACAGTCGTGGTTGTTATAATCTTGTTCGTGAGTGTTATAATCATGGCCGTGGTTGTTATACTCATTGTCGTGGTTGTTATTGGTCGTGGTTGTTATAATCATGGTCGTGGTTGTTATAATTATAGTCGTGGTTATTATAATCATGGTCGTGGTTGTTATAATTATAGTCGTGGTTGTTATAATTATGGTCGTGGTTGTTGTAATCATGGTCGTGGTTATTATAATCATGGTCGTGGTTGTTATAATCATAGTCATGGTTTTTATAATCATAGTCGTGGTTGTTATAATCATAGTCTTGGTGTATTCATGGTCGTGCTTCTTACTCTCATGGTCGTGCTTGATATAATCATAGTCGTGGTTGTTATAATCATGGTCGTGGTTGTTATAATCATAGTCGTGGTTATTATAATCATGGTCGTGGTTGTTATATTCATGGTCGTGGTTGTTATAATCATGGTCATGGTTGTTATAATCATAGTGGTGGTCGTTATAATCATGGTCATGGTTGTTATAATCATGGTCGTGGTTGTTATAATCATAGTTGTGGTTGTTATATTCATCGTCGTGGTTTTTTATAATGGTCGTCGTTGTTATAACGCTGGTCAACAGCCAAAATGGTTCACATATGAGATCATGCTCACACAACTAATTTCATATTGCTGAATTCGCATCTGATATTTGTTTTGTTCTATCAGACCAGGTTTTAAAAATCAATAGGTACAAATATTTAATATTCCAAATCATGGCCGTGGTTATTAAAATAATGGTCGTGGTTATTATAATCATAGTCGTGGGTTTATAATCATAGTCATGGTTGTTATAATCATTGTCGTGGTTGTTATAGTCATAGCCATAGTTGACCCATAATCATGGTCGTGATTGTAATAATGATGGTCTTTGGTTTGTTTTATGGTCGTGGTTATTATAATCATTGTCGTGGTTATTTATAATCTGTAGGTCCATTACAATTATAATCAGGGCTGTGGTTGTTATAATCCATATTCTTGCTTGTTATATTCATAGTCGTGGTTGCAATAATCATCATTCCTGGATTTGTTATAATCATGGTCGTGGTTATTTATAATCATGGTCGTGGTTATTATAATCTTTGTCGTGGTTGTTATTTTCATAGTCGTGGTTGTTATAATCATGGTCGATGGTTGTTTTTAATCATGGTCGTGGTTGTTATAATCATAATTAGTGGTTGCTATAATCATAGTCGTGGTTTTTATAATCATAGTCGTGGTTGTCATAATCATAGTCTTGGTTGTTATATTGTGGTCGTGGGTGTTATATTCATAGTTTGTAGTTTATTTATAATCATGGTCGTGGTTGCTATAATTATAGTCGTGGTTGTTATAATAATCATAGTCGTGGATTTGTTATAATCATGGTCGTGGTTGTTATAATCATGGTCGTGATTGTTATATTCATGGTCGTGGTTGTTATAATCATAGTCGTGGTTGTTATAATCATCGTCCTGGTTGTTATAATCATGGTCGTCGTTGTTATAATCAAAGTCATTAGTTTATTTATAATCATGGTCGTGGTTGTTATATTCAGAGTCGTTGATGTTATAATCATCGTCCTGATTTGTTATAATCATGGTCGTCGTTGTTATAATCATAGTCGTGGTTGATTATGATCATAGTCGTGATTATTTATAATCAAAGTCGTGGTTGTATAATCATGGTTGTGGTTGTTATAAACATGGTCTTGGTTGTTATAATCATCGTCCTGGTTGTTATAATCATGGTACTCTTCTTTATAATCATAGTCGTGGTTAATTATGATCATAGTCGTGATTGTTATAATCCTACCAGTCGCGGTTGGTATAAACATTGTCGAGGTTATTTATAATCTTAGTCGTGGTTATTATAATCATGGTCGTGGTTGTTATAATTACAGTCGTGGTTGTTATAATCATAGTGGTGGTTGTTATAATCATAGTCGTGATAGTAATAATGATGGTCTTCTAGTTGTTTTATGGTCGTGGTTATTATAGTCATAGTCTCATTGGTTATTATTATCATGGTCGTGGTTATTATTATATTCATGGGCGTGGTTGTTATAATCATGGTCCTGGTTGTTTTAATCATAGTCGTGGTTGTTATAATCATGGTGCGTGGTTCTTATAATCATTGTCCCGGTTGTTATTATCATGGTCGTGGTTGTTATATTCATGTTCGTGGTTG
>NW_024730668.1:7118228-7171129 GCF_018991925.1 Homarus americanus
TTTTTTTTGGCTGATCATGGAGTGCGTGAGATTCTGTGTTGGTTACAGGAGCGCACAAGGATCATGGAATGAACAGAGGATCAGGGGGTAAACGATGATCATGGAGTGCATGAGATCATAGGGTGCACAAGGAACATGAGGTGCGAGACCTGTTAGGCACAAGGATCATGGAGCAGAGGATCAGGAGCACGGGTGGCACTGGATCAAAGAGTGCATGATGATCAAGGGGTGCACACGGATCATGGGGTGGCTGCACACAAACATCATGGGAGTGCATATGAAGGCAAGGCACGAGGATTGGCGACTACAAGATCTGCATGAGGATTGAAGTTAATGAGGATTGGGGGCACAAGGAGTGCATGATTTGGCAGTTTGAAGATCATGGTAAATGATCAAGTGTTGCACCTCATGATCCCAGATCCATTTAAATTCATGATTTTCCACACTTCTATGATCCTTGTGCACTTAAAGTAGTGATCCTCATATATGCACCCATGATCCTTGTGCACCCCACGATCCCTTTATAATTCCCATGATCCTTAGCACCCCATGATCCTCAGCACCCCAGATCATCATGCACTCTATGACCCTTTGTGTTCCCCATGATCCCTATGCACCCCATGTTCCTTTAAAGTTCTCTGCCAGACCTCATGTACTTCTCATGATCCTTAGCACCCCATGATCCTAATGCACCCCATCTCTTGGGCACCCTTCAGCTTCACCAAGATCTTTGTGCACCTGATCTTTCTATGCACCCCATGATCCATGTGTAATTCCATAGACCTGCACCACGTGATGATCCTTTTCTGCACCCAATGATCTGTAACACTAGCAGCATCTCTGTAAGGTTCCCCATTATTCTTAGGCACCCCATCATCCTCATACAACCCATGATCCTTTGTGCTCCCCCATTTGATCCTCATTAACCAATGATCTTCCCAAGTGCACTTCATGAGACCCTTTCTCTCACTTTCAAAGCTTCCATGCACCGGCGATCCTGCAGTATTCCATGATCCTATGCACCCCATGATCGCTTGGTGTAACCCCAGATCTCATGCAAAATCCCCAAGATCCTGGTTCAATCTGATCCCTATACACCCAATATCCTTGTGCTTCCCATGATCCTAATTCACCCCATGTTCCTTGTGCACCCTAGTGATCCCCATGCACCCCATGATCCTTGTGCACTCCATGACTCCCTCATGCACCCATGATCCTAGGTACCCCATGATCCTCAAGTAATTCCACGGGACCAGTTTCAGCTCCCTATTCTCCGGCAAAATTCTATGATGTTTGTGCACCCCATGAGCCTCTATACCCCATGATCCGTAGCAATCTCTTGATCATCATGCACTTTGGATCTGAGTGCCTTTAGCCTTGTGATCCTCCTGCACTCCATGATCTCAGGCACCCTATGATCCTCTTTATGCACCCTATAAAGTTCCTGCAATCTTGAGATCTCTATGCACCTATGATCATTTCCTCTGATCTCATTCATTCCATGATCTCTAGGCATCCTATGAGGCTGGGCTGTATGCGTAACCTCTTGTACCAGAGATCCAAAATCCATGATCCTCAAGTGCACTTCATGATCCTTGTGCACCCTTGACACTTCATGATCCCAGCAACTTTAATGATCCTGTTTACACTCATAGATCCTGCACCTGTTGATCCTCATGCACCCATGATCCTAGCACTTCAACTGCACCTCATGATCCTTGTGGGCACCCCGTGATCGTCATGGCACCCCATGATTCTTATGTACCCCATGATCCTCATGCATTTTGTGATCCTTGGCACCCTATGATCCTTGGTGCACCCTGGTTTGTGTTGTTGTTTATGATCCTTATGCACCGTATGATAATTGTGCACATCTTGATCTCACATTTCCATATGATCATTGTGCATCCGCATGATCCTTGTGCACCATATGATCTTCATGCACTTCATAAGTCTGCACCTATGATTCTCATGTACCCTATGATCCTAAAATTCCCATGATCTTTGTGCACCTTATGATCTCTTTCATTTCATGATCCTTGGCACCCATGATCTCGAAACCCATGTTCTGTGGACCATGATCCCATGCCCATGATCTCTTGTAGGACCCATGGATCTTCATGCACCTATGATCTTTGTTCTTTGTGATCCTCTTATTCTCCTTTTCTGCTCAGTTCTATGATGTTTGTGCACCCCATGTCTTGTATGCACCCATGATCTTTGTGCAACTCTTGATCATCATGCACTCCTTGGTCCTCTTTGAATTATACCTTATGCATCCATGATCTTGGCACCCATGATCCTCATGCACTTCGAGATCCTTGTGCACCCCATGATCCTCATGCACTCCATATCCTTGTGCACCACATGATCCTCATGCACTTATGATCCTTGTGCACCCATGATCTTCATACTATGATCCTTAGCACCTTATGATCCCTTTGCGTGCACTCCAAATGTCAGCATTCTATGATCCTTGTGCACCCCATGATTCTATCACCATGACCCTATGTATTCCATGATCCTGGTGTAATTCTTCATGGGCACTCCATGGCCCTCATGATCCAAGTCTCCATATCCCTGGCACCCATGATCCTGCACCCCATGATCCTTGTGCACCCATGATCCTCATGCACTCTATGATATCCTTGTTCCCCTGAGTGATCTGGCAATTCCCCATGATCTCTGTGCTCATGATCCCCTCATGCACCCATGATCCTTGTGCACCGCTTGATCCTCATGCACCCCATGATCCTTGTGCACCCCATGATCCTGCACTCCATGATTTCTCAATTCATGATCCTTATGCACTTTGCACCCCATTTATCCTTGCACCCATGATCCGCAACCTATGATCCTCATGTGCACTTCATGATCCTTGTGCACCTATGATCCTCATACACCTATGAGTTCTAGTATTTGTATACCCTCATGCACCCCATGATCCTTGTGCACCCCATGATCCTCATGCAATGAGTGACCCTGTGCACCCCATGATCCTCATGCACCCCATGACTTATGCACCATGATCCTCATGCACTTCATGATCCTTGTGCACCCCAGATCCTCATGCACTTCTATGATCCTTGTGCACTCCATGATCCTGTGTACATGATCCTTGGCAGATTCATTGTACTTGTGACCAGCACCTGTGATCTTCATGCACCCCATGATCTCAGAACCCATGATCCTCACACTTTATGATCCTTGTGCACCCCATGATCCTATGCACCCCATGATCTCTTTGCACCCCATGATCCTCATGCACTCATGATCCTTTGTGCTCCTCTATGATCTTCACTGCATTCCATATGTTTGCAGACCCCATGAACTCATGGCACTTTCAAGATCCCTGTAACCCATGATCCTCATGCACTTATGATCCTTGTGCACCCCATGATCTTCATGCACTTCTATGATCCTTGTGACCCCATGATCCTCATGCACTTCATGATCCTTAAAAATTTCAAGATCCTAATCTGCTTAGATCTGCACCCCATGATCCTCATGCACCTATGATCCTGTGCACCTATGATTCGCACTCTATGATCCTTGTGCACCTCGAGATCCTTATGCACCCATGATCCTGCACCCCATGATCCCTATTCACCCCATGATCCTTGCATTCATGATCCTCATGCACCCCTATGATCCTTGTGCACCTAATGATCCTCATGCACCCCATGACTTTGTGCAACCATGATCCTTCATGCACTCCATGTCCTTGTGCTCCCATGATCATCTCAGTGCACCCCATGATCCTATGCACTTCATGATCCTGTAGCTCTCATCCTCATTCACCCAATGATCCTCATGCACTCTCGATCTTATTTTCATGCACCATGATCTCTGTGCACTCAGTGATCTTCTCTGCACCCCATGATCCTTGTGCACCCCATGATCCTCATGCACCTCTATGATCTCAATGATTATTATCTTTGCTCAGATCCCTGACCTATGTCTTTTTCAAATCATGATCCTTGTGCACTCCATGATCCTCATGCACCCATGATCTCTGTACTGAGTGATCTCATGCACCCCACATCTGTGCTGTGCTCCTATTCTTCTGGTGTTCCATGATCTTTATGCACTTATGATTCTTCATGCACCTCTGACCAAAATCTCTTGATCATCATGCACTTTTGACCGTGTGTTTGTGCTCTATGATCCATGCAATTGATCCTTGTGCACCCCATGATCCTCATGCACCCCATGATCCTTGTGCACCCTATGATCCTCATGCACTCCATGATCCTTATTTACCCCATGATCCTTCATGCACTCCATGATCCTGCCCATGAGCTTGTACGCAGAACTTTGCACCTATGATCCTTGTGCAATCCATGATCCTCATGCACTTCATGATCCTTGGCACCCCGATCCTCATGCACTTGATCCTGCACCCCACGATTCCATGCACCCCATGATCCTTGTGCACCCCATGATCCTCATGCACTCCCATGATCCCTAGCACCCTGATCTCCGCATGCACTGATGATCCTTGTGCACCAGATCCTCATGCACCCCATGATCCTTATTGCACCCCATGATCCTCATGCACTTCATGATCCCATGAAATCAGATCCTCATGCACCCATGATCCTGCACCCTACGATCCTGTGCACCATGAACCTACTATGATCCTACCATGATCCGTTTGAGCACCTATGATCCTTGTACCCATGATCCTTGTGCACCCTAGATCTTGCACCCATGATTGTAGACCCCATGATCCTCATGCATGCCCAGCAATCCTTCATGATCCTCATGCACCCATGATCCTTGATTCATGACCTTATATGATCCATGATCCTTGTGCTCCCATGATCCTCATGCACCCCATGACTTTGTGCACCCATGATCCTCATGCACCCCATGATCCTTGCACCCATGATCCTTATGCACCCCATGATCCTCAGGAACCCCATGATCCTTGTGCACCCCATGATCTTCATACTCTATGATCCTTGTGCTCCCCATGATCCTCATGCACCCATGATCCTTGTGCACGATCATGATCCTCATGCACCCATGATCCTTGTGCCCCATGATCCTCATGCACCCCATGATCCTTATGCACTCCATGATCCTGTGCTCCCCATGATCCTCATACACCTCCATTTTCCTTGTGCACCCATGATCCTCATGCACCCCATGATCTCAGACCCCATGATCTCGCACTCCATGATCCTCATGCACCCCTCATTTTCCTTGTGCACCCCATGAACCCATGCACCTTCATGATCCTTGTGCATCCCATGATCCTCATGCACTTCCATGATCTTTCAAATCATGAACGTCCTCTTGAATTGCATGAACCTTTCGCACCAAATCCTGATGCACCCCATGATCCTTTGCGCACCCCATGATCCTCATGCACCCCATGATCCTTGTGCACCCAATGATCCTCATGCACCCCATAATCCATGTGCACCCCATGATCCTCATGCACCCCATGATCTTCTGGGTTCCCCATGATCCTCATGCACTTCATGATCCTTGTGCACCCTATGATACCCACATGCACTCCATGATCCTTTGCACCCCATGATCCTCATGCATTACATTTTGTGCACCCTATGATCTCATACCCATGATCCTTGTTCACCCCAGATCCTCATGCACTCCATGATCCCAGATCCCATGAGGTTACAATCTCATGCAATCCATGATCCCTGTTGGCCCTGGAGATCCTTGTACCCCATCCCCATGCACTTCAGGACCTTGTGCACCCCATGATCCTCATGCACTTATGATCCTTGTGCACCCCATGATCTCATGCACTTCATGATCCTTGTGCACCCCATGATCCTCATGCACCCCATGATCCTTGCACCCCATGATCCTATAGCACTCCATGATCCTTTGCACCATGATCCTGCACCCATGATCTATTTGCACCTCTATGATCCTCATGCACCCTGTGATCCTTGTGCACTCCATGATCCTCATGCACCCATGATCCTTGTGCACCCCATGATCATCATGCACCCCATGATCCTTGTGCTCCCTCATGATCCTTGCACTCATGATCCTTGTGCACCCCATGATCTCACGCAACCCTATGATCCTCATGCACTTATGACCCATGCTCCCATGATCCTCATGCACCCATGATCCTTGTAGCCTTGGCAGATCTCATGCACCTCATGATCCTGGGCACCCCATGATCCTTGCACCCATGATCCTTGTGCACCCATGATCCTCATGCACCTAGATCCTTGCCCATAGATCCTCATGCACTTATGATCCTTGTGCCACATGATCCTCATGCACCCCATGATCCTTGTACCCCTGATCCTCAGCACTCTATGATCCTTGGCACCCCATGATCCTCAGTCAATCCATGATCCTTATGCACCCCATGATCTCATGCACATGATCTTTGTGCACCCTATGATCCTCATGCACTCCATGATCCTCATGCACCCCATGATCCTCTGTGCACTACACTTTGTGCTCCTATGATCCTTATGCAACCCATGTTCCTTGTGCACCCCTGAACCTCATGCACCCCATATATTCGTGCAACCCATGATCCTCATGCACTTATGACCCTTGTGCTCTCAATGATCCTCTTATGCACCACATGATCCTTGTGCACCCCATGATCCTCATGCACTTCATGATCCTTGTGCACCCCATGATCTCATGCACCCTATGATCCTGTCCCATGATCCCCATGCACCCATGATCCTTAGCACCTGTGATCTTCATGCACCCCTATGATCCTTGTGCACCCCATGATCCTTATGCACCCCACAGATCCTAGCACCCCATGATCCTCATGCACCCCATGATCTTGCATCTATAATATCATCATCCCATGATCTCACACCCATGATCCTCATGCACTTCATGATCCATAGCACCCCATGATTCTTGTGCACCCCATATCCTTATGCACCCCCATGATCCTTTTATCACCATGATCCTCAGCACCCCATATCTTTGTCCATTGATGATCCTTAGCCCAATGATCCTCATGCACCCCATGATCTTTTGCACCCCATGATCCCTATGCACTCTCCATGATCCTTGTGCCCCACGATCCTCCATTCAAATGATCTCGCACTTCATGATCCTTCTCCACTCCATGATCCTTATGCACCCCATGATCCTTGCGCATCTCCATGATCTCATGCACCCATGATCCTTGTGCACCCTATGACCCCATGATCCTTGTGCACCCCATGAACTCCCATACCCAATATCCCAGGCCTCCATGATCCCATGCACCCCATGATCCTTAGCACCCTATGATCTCATGCACCCCATGATCCTTGTGCACTCCATGATCCTCATGCACCGCCATCTGCACTGATGATCCTCATGCACCTAATGATCCTTGTGCTCTTCAGCAGTCTCCCATTCCTATGCACTTGTTTGCACCCCATGATCCTCATGCACCCCATGATCCTTGGGCACCCCATGATCCTCATGCACCCCATGAACTTTTTGCACCCCATATATCATCATGTCACCCCATGATCCTTGTGCACCCTATGATCCTTATACACCCCATGATCCTGTGCACCCCATGATCCTCATGCACCCATGATCCTTGTGCACCGCATGATCCTGCACCACTTGATCCTCATTCACTCCATGTTTCTTGTGCACCCCATGATTCTCATGCACCCCATGATCCATGTGCACCCCATGATCCTTGTGCACCCCATGATCATCATGCACTCTATGACCATTGTCCTCCCATGATCCTCATGCACCCCATGTTCCTTGTGCACCCATGATCCTGATGCACCCCATGATCCTTGTGCACCCCATGATCCTCATTCACTCTATGACCCTTGTGCTCCCATGATCCTTATGCACCCCATGATCCTTGTACCCCATGATCCTCATGCACCCCATGATCCTTTGTGCACCCCATGATCCTCATGCACCCCATGATCTTTGTGCACCCCATAATCCTCAAACACCCCATGATCCTAGTGCACCCGTGATCTTCGTGCACCCCATGATCCTGTGCACCCCATGATCCTTGTGCACCCCATGATCCTCATGCACCCCTTAATCCATGTGCACCCCTGATCGTCATGCACCCCATGATCTTTGTGCACCCCATGATCCTTATGCATTTCATGATCCTTGTGCACCCCATGATCCTCATGCACTCCATGATCCTTTTGCACCCCATGATCCTCATGCATTACATGATCCTTGTGCACCCCATGATTATCATGCACCCAATGATCCTTGTGCCTTGTGCTCCCTATGATTCTCATGCACTCCATGATCCTTGTGCACCCCATGATCCTCATACAGTACATGCTCCTTGTGCACCCTATGATCCTCATGCACTCCATGATCCCTATTTAACCCCTGATCCACTTGCACTCCATGATCATTGTGCATCCCATGAGGCTCATGTACACAAGAACTCTCATGCAGTCCATGATCCTTGTGCATCCCATGATCCCGATGCACTCCATGATCCTTGCGCACCCCATGATCCTCATGCACCCCCATGTTCCTTGTGCACCCATGATCCTAATGCATTCCATGAAACTTGTGCACCACATGATCCTCATGCATCCCATGATCCATGTGCACCCCGATGATCCTTGGGCACCCCATGACCTGTGCACCCCATGATCCTGTGCACCCCATGATCCTCATACACTCCATGATCCTTGTGCACCCCATGATCCTCATGCACCCATGATCCATTTGCACCCCATCATCCTCATGCACCTCATGATCCTTGTGCACCCTTGATCCTCATGCACCCAAGGATCCTTGTGTGCACCCCACGATCCTCATGTACCCCATGATCCTTGTGTGCCCCATGATCCTCAAGTACTCCCATGATCCTTGTGCACCCCATGATCCTCACGCACCCCATGATCCTCATGCACTCTATGACCCTTGTGCTCCCCATGATCCTCATGCACCCTGCGATCCTTGTGTGCCCCACATGATCCTCATGCACCCCATGATCTTGTACACCTATGATCTCATGCACTCCGATCTCGTGCCATGATCTCATGCACCCCATGATCTTGCACCCCAAATCATCAGTCACTCCCATGATCCTTGTGCACCCATGATCCTCATGCACCCCATGATCCTTGTGCACCCCATGATCCTCATGCCAACCCATGATCCTTGTGCACCCTGTTACGATCCTTGTGCACCCATGATCCTCATGCACCCATGATCCTTGTGCACCCCATGATCCTCATGCACTCCATGACCCTGTGCTCCCCATGATCCTCATGCACCCATGATCCTTGTGCCCCTATGATCCTCATGCACTTCATGATCCTTGTGCACCCCATGATCCTCATGCACCCATGATTCCATGACTTGTGCACCCCATGATCCCAGCACCCCTATGATCCCTACATTCCATGATCCTTGCACCCCATGATCCTTATGCCCTTCATGATCCTCATGCACCCCATGATCCTCATGCACCCCATGATCCTTGTGTCCCATGATCCTCATGCACCCCATGATCCTTGTGCACCCCATGATCCTCATGCACCCCATGATCCTTGCACTCCCATGACTCATGCACCCATGATCCATGTGCACCCCATGATCCTCATGCATTCCCCATGATCCTGTGCACCCCATGATCCCTCATGCTCCCCATGATCCTCATGCACCCATGATCCTTGTGCACCCCATGATCCTCTGCTCCCATGATCCTTGTGCACCCCATGATCCTCATGCACCCCATGATCCTGTGCACCCATGATCCTCATGCACCCCATGATCCTTGTACCCCATGATCCTCATGCACCCCATGATCCTTGTACCCCATGATCCTCATGCACCCCATGATCCTAATCCCCATGATCCTGTGCACCCCTTTATCCTCATGCATCCACCCATGATCCTCATGCACCCCATGATCCTCATGCACTCCATGATCCTTTGCACCCCTATGATCCTCATGCACCCAATGATCCTTGTGCCCCCATGATCCTCATGCACCCCATGATCATGCACTTCATGCCCTTGTGCACCCCATGATCCTCATGCACCCCATGATCCTTGTGCACCCATGATCCTCATACCCCATGATCCTGTGCACCCCATGATCCTCATGCACCCATGATCCCAGCACCCCATATCTCATGCACTATTGTCCTTGTGCACCCCATGATCTCATGCACCTCATGATCCTTCCTGTGCTCCCTATGATCTCATGCACCCTGATCCTTGTGCACCTATGATCCTGTGCACTTATGATCTCATGCATTCATGATCCTGTGCACTTCTGATCCTCATGCACTCCATGATCCTTGTGCACTCCATAATCCTCTTGCACTTCATGATCTTTGTGCACCCTATGATCCTCATGCACTCCATGATCCTTGTGCACTCCATAATCCTCTTGCACTTCATGATCTTTGTGCACCCTATGATCCTCAGGCAGCCCCATGTCCCTTGTGCACCCCATGATCGTCATGCACTCCATGTTCCCTGTGCAATCCATGATCCTCATGCACGTCATGATCCTTGTGCTCCCCTTGATCCTCATGCACTTCATGATACTTGTGCACCCCACGATCCCATGCACCCCATGATCCTTGTGCACCCCATGATCCTCATGCATTCCATGCATTCTTATGCACCCCATGATCCCTATGCGTACCCCATGATCCCTGTGCACCCCATGATCCCTATGCAACCCATGATCCTTCTGCACCCCATGATCCTCATGCACCTCATGATTCTTGTGCACCCCATAATTCTTGTGCACCCCATAATCCTCATGCAGTCTATGACCCTTGTGTTCCCATGATCTTGCAGACCATGATCTTCTTGCACCCCATGTTCCTTGTTCGCCCAATTGTCCTTATGCACCCCATGATCCTTGTGCACCCCATAATCCTCATGCACTCCCATGATCCATGTGCACCCAATGACCTCATGCACCCCATGATCCTCAGCACCCCATGATCCTCATGCAACTCTATAACTTGCAATCTCTATAATCCTCAGTCACCCCATGATCCTTGTTCACCCCATGATCTTCATGCACCCCGATGATCCTTCTGCACCCCATGATCCGCATGCACCCCATGATACGTGTGCACCCCTTGATCTTTGTGCACCCCATGATCCTCATACAATGCACGATATTCATGCACCCCCATGATCCTCATTCACCCCATGATCCTTGTGCACCCCATCATCCTCATGCACCCCATGATCCTTGTGCACCCCATGATCCTTGTGCACCCCATGATCCTCATGCACTGCATGATCCTTCTTCAGCCCATGATCCTCATGCACCCCCATGATCCTTCTGCACCCCATGATCCTCATGCACCCCATGATCCTTGTGCAAACCATGATCCTCATGAACCCCATGATCCATGTGCACTTCATGATCTTGTGCACCCCATGATCCTTATGCACCCCATGATCCATGTGAACTCCATGATCCTCATGCACTCCATGATCTTTGTGCTCCGCATGATCCTCAAGCACCCCCATATTCCTTGTGCGCCCCATGATCCTCATTCACTCCATGACTCCATGATCGTTATGTACCCCATGATCCCCATGCACACCATGATCCTCAAGCACCCCATGATCCTTGTGCCCCCCCATGTTCCTCAGTCACCCCATGATCCTTGTGCCCCCCATGACATTTGTACACCCCATGATCCCCACATGCACCCCATGATCCAGCACCCCCTATGATCCTTATGCACCCCATGATCCCCATGCACTGCATGATCCTTCTGCACCCCATGATCCCTATGCACCCCATGATATTTCTGCACTCCATGATCCTCAGGAACCCCATGATCCTTGTGCACCCCCTGATCATGATGCACCCCATGATGCTTGTGCACCCCATGATCCTCATGCACTCCATGATCCTTGTGCTCCCCATGATCCTCATGCACCCCCATGTTCCTTTTGCACCCATGATCCTCATTCACTCCATGATCGTTGTGTACCCCATGATCCTCATGCACCCCATGATCCTTGTGTCTTGTGCTCCCTGTGATCCTCATGCACCTCATGATCCGGGAAAATGACACTGACACCCTACCACTCACTGGTAAATATAATGGTTCTCCAATATTTATTATACCAGGACGATGATTATAAAAAGCATGACCATGAATATAACAACCACGACCTTGATTATAACAACCACGACTATAATTATAACAATCACGACTATGATTATAACAACCACGACCATGATTATAACAACCACGACTATAATTATAACAACCACGACCATGATTATGGCAACCACGGCCATGATTATAACACTCACGACCATGATTATAACAACCACGACAATGATTATAATAACCACGACCATAAAACAACCAAAGACCATGATTATTACAACCACAACCATGAATATAACAACCAGGATGATGATTATAGTAACTACGACTATGAATATACAACCACGTCCATGAATATAACAACCACGATCTTGATTATAACAACCACGACTATAATTATAACAATCACGACTATGATTATAACAACATCGACCATGATTATAACAACCACGACTATGATTATAACAACCACGACTATGATTTTAACAACCACGACCATGATTATAACAGCATCGACCATGATTATGACAACCACGTCCATGATTATAACAACCACGACTATGATTATAACAACGACGACCATGATTATAACAACCAGGACGATGATAATAACAACCACGACTATGATTATAACAACCACGACCATGAATATAACAACCACGACCATGATTATAACAACCACGACCATGATTATAACAACCACGACTATGATTATAACAACCACGACCATGAATATAACAACCACGACCATGAATATAACAACCACGACCATGATTATAATACCCACGACTATGATTGTAACAACCACGACCATGATTATAACAACGACGACCATGATTTTAACAAGCACGACCATGATTATAACATCCACGACTATGATTATAACTTCCAAGACCATCATTATAACAACCACGACCGTGATTATAACAACCACGACCATGATTATAACAACCACGAATATGATTATAATAACCACGACCAAGATTATAACACTCACGACAATTAGTATAACAACCACGACATTGATTATAACAACCACGACTATGATCATAGCCACGACTATGATTATAACAACCACGACCATGATTATAACAACCACGACCATGATTATAACAAGCACGACCATGATTATAACAACGACGACCATGATTATAACAAGCACGACCATGAATATAACAACCACGACCATGATTATAACAAGCACGCCCATGAATATACCAACAAAGACTATGATTATATCAACCCCGACTATGATTATAACAACCACGAACATGAATATAACAACCACGACCATGATTATAACAACCACGACCTTGATTATAACAACCACGACTATGATTATAACAACCACGACCATGATTATAACAACGACGACTCTGATTATAACAAGCACGACCATGAATATAACAAACACGACCATGAATATAACAACCAAAACTATGATTATATCAACCCCGACTATGATTATAACAACCACGAACATGAATATAACAACCACGACCATGACTTTAACAACCACGACCTTGATTATAACAACCACGACTATGATTATTACACCCACGACTATGATTATAAATACCACATCTATGATTATAACAACCACGACCATGATTATAACAACCACAACCATGATTATAACAACCACGACTATGATTATAACAACCACGACCATGATTATAACAACCACGACTATGATTATAACTACCACGACCATGATTATAACAACCAATACCATGATTATAACAACCACGACCATGATTTTAACAAGCACGACCATGATTATACCATCCACGACTATGATTATAACAACCAAGACCATCATTATAACAACCACGATCGTGATTATAACAACCACGACCATGATTATAACAACCACGAATATGATTATAATAACCACGACCAAGATTATAACACTCACGACAATTAGTATAACAACCACGACAATGATTATAACAACCACGACTATGATCATAGCCACGACTATGATTATAACAACCACGAACATGATTATAACAACCACAACCATGATTATAACAAGCACGACAATGATTATAACAACCACGACTATGATCATAGCCACGACTATGATTATAACAACCACGACCGTGATTATAACAACCACGACCATGATTATAATATAATGAGACAGAATCTCACATGAAGAGGTAAGCTAGGAGTTTATAGTAGTAGAGTATTATAGCGAGAGGTAATGGTAGCGTGTCTCGAGGGTGTGATGTTAACACTGTATATTACCACAGGCACAGTACAAGTGTAGTATATAAAACACCAATGCGTGTTACAGCTTTATTTTACCAGTTCAATAGGGGGGATTAATGGGGGGGTTCGTACACAATTTATGATAGACTATGGTATTCTCGTATAACCTAACCTCACAATTAGAATGGGCACTTCACTAAGTCGATCACTAGGAGGTTCGGGATCACCGCACTCCTACCGTCTACACAGCCAGCACTTACTGTTACACGTTGAGTTGACAGCACTCTGTCGACGGACCCGGCTGAGACTTCGTTACACTTAGTGGTGGGCTTCTCTTGAGCGGAACTGGGGACGTAGTAGCTGCCCCTTCTTGGTTACAAGACACACTCTCGTGAGGGAGGACTAGGACGTCCTATATATTGGAAGACCAGCCGTCAGGTTGAGCTGATCGGGGGGGCGGCGAAGGGTCTCCTTACATTTGCCCTCGCTAATGCAGGGTCAGGTCTGGATTTTTTCTGAGACTATAAGTTGTTGTATATTCTGGAGAAATCTTCAGATGAATGCTTGTCTGTTAGCATCGTTGGTGGGGCCGTGTGACATGAGAGGCTCTGGTTGATTTGTGGCCCCTTGACTTGGGGTCGAGGGTTACATTTGACCTGACTAATGTGAGGTTAGGTCTGGGCCTTGTCTGAGATATACTGTAGTTGTGTATATTGGGAGAGAGTCGGCAGGTGGTTTCTTACATGTTTATTGGGGCCGTGTGACATGGGAAGGGGAGCTAGTTGATTTGTAACTCCTTGAGTGGCCGCGAGGGTTACCCTTGGGCAGCTGCGAGGGTTACCCTTACACTTGACCCCCCTAATGTCGGGTCAGGTCTGGACTGTTTCTGAGATGTAAGCTGTGGTCTGACAACCCATCACTACAATAACAATCACGAATATGATTATAATAACCATGACCAAGATTATAACAACCACGACAATGAGTATAACAACCACGACAATGATTATAACAACCACGACCATGATTATAACAACCACGACCATGATTATAACAACCACGACCATGATTATAGCAACCACGACTATGATTATAATAACCACGACCATGATTATAACAACCACGACTATGATTATAACAAGCACGACCATGAATATAACAACCATGACCATGAGTATACCAACGACGACCATGAATATAACAACCACGACTATGATTATGACATCCACGACCATGATTATAATAACCACGACCATGATTACAACAACCACGACCATGATTATAACGACAACGACCATGATTATAACAACCACGACCATGTTTATAACAACCACGACAATGTGTATAACAACCACGGCCATGATTATAACACTCACGACCAAGAGTATAACAACCACGACTGTGATTATAACAATCTCGACTATGATCATAAGCACGACTATGATCATAAGCACGACTATGATTATAACAAAGAAGACCTTGATTATAACAACCACGACCATAAATATAACAAGCACGACCATGATTATAACAACCTCGACTATGAATATAATAACCACGACCATAAAACAACAAAAGACAATGATTATTACAACCACGACCATGATTATAACAACCAGGACGATGATTATAGCAACCACGACTATGAATATAACAAGCACGACCATGAATATAACAACCACGACCATGATTATACCACGACCATGATTATAACAGCCACGACTATGATTATAGCATCCACGACCATGATTATAACAACGACGCTCATGATTATAACAACCACAACAATGATTATAACAACCACGACAATGATTATAACAACCACAACTATGATTATAACAACCACGACCATGATTATAACAACCATGACTATGATTATAACAACCACGACCATGATTATAGCAACCACGACTATGATTATAACAATGACAACCATGATTATAACAACCAGGACGATGATTATAACAACGACGACCATTTTTATAGCAACCACGAATATGATTATAATAAACACGGCCATGATTATAACACTCACGACCATGAATATAACAACCACGACAATGATTATAATAACCACGACCATAAAACAACCAAAGACCATGATTATTACAACCACAACCATGATTATAACAACCAGGACGATGATTATAGCAACCAAGACTATGTATATAACAATCACGACCATGAATATAACAACCACGACCTTGATTATAACAACCACGACTATAATTATAACAATCACGACTATGATTATAACAACATAGACCATGATTATAACAACCACGACTATGATTATAACAATCACGACTATGATTTTAACAACCACGACCATGATTATAACAACCACGATCATGATTATGACAACCACGACTATGATTATAACAACCACGACCATGATTATAACAACCACGACTATGATTATATCAACCACGACCATGAATATAACAACCACGACCATGAATATAACAACCACGACAATGATTATATTACCCACGACTATGATTATAACAACCACGACCATGATTATAACAACGACGACTATGATTATAACAAGCACGACCATGAATATAACAAGCACGCCCATGAATATACCAACCAAGACTATGATTATATCAACCCCGACTATGATATAACAACCACGACTATGATTATAACAACCACGACCATGAATATAACAACCACGACCATGAATATAACAACCACGACCATGATTATAATACCCACGACTATGATTATAACAACCACGACCATGATTATAACAACGACGACTATGATTATAACAAGCACGACCATGAATATAAGAAGCACGCCCATGAATATACCAACCACGTCTATGATTATACCACGACCATGATTATAACAGCCACGACTATGATTATAGCAACCACGACCATGATTATAACAACCACGCTCATGATTATAACAACCACGACAATGATTATAACAACCACGACAATGATTATAACAACCACGACAATGATTATAACAACCACGACTATGATTATATCAACCATGACCATGATTATAACGACCACCACTATGATTATAACAACCACGACCATGATTATAACAACCACGACCATGAATATAACAACACCGACCATGATTATAATAACCACGACTATGATTATATCAACCACGACCATAATTATAACAACCACGACTATGATTATATCAAGCACGACCATGAATATAACAAGCAGGACAATGAATATAACAACCAAGACTATGATTATAACAACCACCACTATGATTATGTAAACCATGACTATGATTATAACAACCACGACCATGATTATAACAACCACGACTATGATCCTTGTGCAACCCATGATCCTCATGCACCCCATGATCCTTGTGGTCCCCATGATCCTCATGCAGCCCCATGATCCCTGTGCACCCCATGATCCTCATGCACTCTATAATCCTTGTGCCTTGTGCTCCCTGTATTCCTCATGCACCCCCATGATCCTTGTGCACCCCATGATCCTCATGCACCACATGATCCTTGTGCACCCCATGATCCTCATGCACTTCATGATCCTAGTGCACCCCATGATCCTCATGTACTTCATGATCCTTGTGCGCCCTATGATCCTCATGCACCCCCATGATCCGTGTGCACCCCATGATCCTCATTCACTCCATGATCCTTGCACACCCTATGATCCTCATGCACCCCATGATCCTTGTGCACCCCATAATCCTCATGCACTCCATGATCCTTGTGCTCCCCATGATCCTTGCACCCCCATGTTCCTTGTGCACCGCAGTCTCATGCACTCCATGATCTGCAGCACACCCTATGATCCTCATGCACTTCATGATCCTTGCACCCCGCAGTCCTCATGCAATTCATGACCCATGTGCACCCCATGATCCTCATGCACCCCTTGATCCTTGTGCAACCCATGATCCTCATGCACCCCATGATCCTTGTGGTTCCCATGATCTTCATGCACCCCCATGATCCCTGTGCACCCCATGATCCTCATCCAATCTATGATCCTTGTGCCTTGTGCTCTGTGATCCCCTTGCACCCATGATCCTGTGCACCCCACGAGTCCTCATGCACCCCGCAGTCCTTGTGCAACCCAGTCCTCATGCACCCACATGATCCTTGTGGTTCCCAGTCTTCATGCCCCATGATCCCTGGCCACCCACCAGTCCTCATGCAATCTATGTCCTTGTGCCTTGTGCTCCTGTGATCCTCCATGCACCCCCATGATCCTTGTACACCCATGGTCCTCATGCACCATGATCCTTGTGCACCCCATGATCCTCATGCACTTCATGATCTAGTACCCATGATCCTCCTTGTACTTCATGATCTTGTGCGCCCTATGATCCTCATGCCCCATGATCCGTGTGCACCCCATGATTCTCATTCACTCCGCATCGCCCTTGTGATCCTCATGCCCATGATCCTTGTGCACCCCATAATCTCATGCACTCCATGATCCTTGTGCTCCCCCGGTACCCATACCCCCCATGTTCCCTTGTGCCGCATCATCCACATGCACTCCGCAGTCATGCACCCTATGATCCTCGCACACTTCATGATCCTTGTGCAACCCCATGATCTCATGCACTTCCCATGATCCTTGTGCACCCCATGAGTCCTCATGCAATTCATGACCATTGCACCCCATCGTCCTCCGCACCCCTGATTCTTGTGCACCCCCTGATCCTCACGCACTCCATGATCCTTGTGCATCATGAGGCTTAACGCAAGAATCTCCATGCACTCCATGATCCCTGTGCACTCCACAGTCCTCATGCACTTCATAGATACTTGTGCAGCCCTTGATCCTCATGCACTTCATGATCCTTGTGCACCCATGATCCTCATGTACTTCATGATCCCTGTGCACCCCATGATCCTCTCATGCACTGCATAGATCTTCTGCACCCCATGATCTCCATGCACCCCATGACCCTTGTGCACCCCAGTCTCATTCACCCCATGATCCTGTGCACCCCGTGATCCTCATGCACTCGTCATCTTTGTGCTCCCAAGATCCTCTTGCAACCCCATGTTTCCTTGCACACACCCCTTGTTCGTCATTCACTCAGCAATCTTTTGCCTCGTAATCCTCATGCACCCCCCGCAATCTCCTTGTGCCCTGTGTTCCCTATGATCTTCATGCACTCCATGATCCTTGTGCATCACCAATCCTCATCCATTTTGATCATTGTGCACCTCACCAGATTCTCATGTACTTCTGGTCCTTGTGCCACGTCCTCCTTGCACTTCATGATCCTTGGCCCCCATGATCCTCATGTACTTCATGATCCTTGTACCCCATGAGACTCATACCCCATGATCATGTGCACCTATAATCCTCATGCACTCCATGATCCTTTCACACCGCATGATCCTTATGCACCTCCATGTTCCTTGTGCACCCGGTGATCCTCATGCACTCCATCATCTTTGTGCTCCCCATGATCCTCATGCACCCCATGTTCCTTGTGCCTTGTGTTCCCTATGATCCTCATGCACTCCATGATCCTGTGCACCCCATGGTCCTCATAACTTAGATCCTCGTGCACCCCATGATCCTCATGCACTCTACCCCCTTGTGCTCCCCATTATCTCCTTACACCCCATGTTCCTTGTTACCTAAGATCACATGCACTCTGAAACCCTTGTGCTCCCCATGATCCTCATGCACTTCATGATCCTTGTGCACCCCACGATCCTAATACCCTAGATCCTTGGACAACCAATGATCCTCATTCACTCCATGATCCTTGTGCACCGTGATCTTCGTGCACCCCATGATCCTGTGTACCCCATGATCCTCATGCTCTATTACCCTTGTGCTCCCCATGATCCTCCTTGCACCCCAGATCCTTTGCACCCATGATCCTCATGCACCCCATGATCCTTGTGCCCCCATGATCCTATATCACCCATGATCTTTGTACCCATAATCCTCAATCATCCCATGGTCCTTGTGCACCCGTGATCTTCATGCACCCCGTGATCTTTGTGCACCCGGTGATTCTTGTGCACCCCCGCATCCCCCATACTCCCTGTCCTCATTCACCCCACAGTCGCTTGTACCTCGCAGTCTTCATACCACGATGATCCTTGTGCACCCAATGTTCTAATGCACACTATGATCCTCTTCACCCATGATCCTTGTACCCATCATCCTCATACAAAACATGATCCTTGCCCCAATCCTCATTTACCCAGAATCTTCATGCACTTCATGATCCTTCTCACTCCTTGATCCTCCTATGCACCCCATGATCCTTGCCCCATGATCCTCATGAATCCCATGATCCTTGTTCACCCCATGATCTCCTTACCTCCATATCCTTGTGCTCGCCATGATCCTAATTCACCCCATGTTCCTTGCATTTTTCTGATCTTCTAAACCCATCATCCTTGCACCCATAGGCCTCATACCCCATGATCCCTTCACCCCATGATCCTCATCACTCCATGATCCTTGTGCTCCCCATGATCTCTCCACCTCATTTTCCTTGTGCTCCCCATGATCCTCATGCACACCACGGTCCTTGTGCACCCATGATCCTCATGCTTCCCTATGATCTCATACCCCCCATCCTTGTACCCATGAACCTCATGCACTTCAGTCCTTGTGCATCCCATGATTCTCATGCCCATGATCCTTGTGCATCCATGATCTTCGTACCCATGATACTCATGCACCCCATGGTCCTCTTGCACTGCATGAACCTTCTGCACCAATGATCCTCATGCACCCCATGATCCTTCTGCACCCCATGATCCTCATGCCCCATGATCCTTGTGCACCCAATGATCTTCATGCACCCCATGATCCTTGTGCACCCAATGATCTTCATGCACCCCTATCCATGTGCACCCCATGATCCTCATGCACTTCGCAGTCTTGTGCACCCCATGATCCTCATGCATGATCCTTCTGCACCCTATGATCCTCATGCACTCCATGATACTCGTTTACCCCCTGATCCTCACCTCCGCAGTCCTTGTGCACATGATCCTTATACTTGCAGTCTATTTGCACCAGTCCTCATGCACTTCGAAAATCCTTGCACCCCATTCCTCATGCACTTGCAGTCCTTGTGCACCCCCTGAGTCCTCATGCACTTAATGATCCTTGTGCACCCCATGATCCTCATGCACCCCTGATCCTTGACCCCATGATCCCTACATAATCCATGATCCTGTACCCCATGATCCTAATGCAACCCATGATCCATTGTACCCCATGATCTTCAAACACCCCATGATCCTTGTGCACCCCAGATCCTCATGCACCCATGATCCTTGTGCACCCCACGATCCTCATATACCCCAATGATCCTTGTGCACCCCATGATCCTTGTGCACCCCATGATCCTCATGCACTCTATGACCCTTGTGCTCCCCGTATGATCCTACACCCCATGTTCCTTGTTCCTCATGATCCCTGCACTTCATGATCCTTGTGCACCCCATGATCCTAATGCACCCTCTGATTCTTGGGCACCCCTTTATCCTCATTCACCCCATGATCCTTGTGCACCTGCGGATCTTCATGCACCCCATGATCCTTGTGCCCCCATGATCCTCATGCACCACGATGATCCTTCTGCACCCAATGATCCTAATGCACACTATGATCCTCTTGCACCCCATTATTCTTGTGCACCCCATCATCCTCATACAACCCATGATCCTTGTGCCCCCCACGATCCTCATTAACCCAATGATCTTCATGCACTTCATGATCCTTCTCCACTCCTTGAAGCTCATGCACCCCATGATCCTTGCGCATTCCATGATCCTCATGCACCCCATGATCGTTGTGCACCCCATGATCCTCATGCACCCCATGATCCTTGTTCACCCCATGATCCTCATACACTCCAATATCCTTGTGCTTCCCATGATCCTAATTCACCCCATGTTCCTTGTGCACCCTATGATCCTCATGCACCCCATGATCCTTGTGCACTCCATGATCCTCATGCACCCATGATCCTTGTGTACCCCATGATCCTCATGCACCTAATGATCCTCGTGCCTTGTGCTCCCTATTCTCCTTATGCACTCCATGATGTTTGTGCACCCCATGATTCTCATGCACCCCCATGATCCGTGTGCACCCCTTGATCATCATGCACTCTTTGATCCGAGTGCCTTGTGCTCCCTATGATCCTCCTGCACTCCATGATCCTTGTGCACCCTATGATCCTCATGCACCTCATGTTCCTTGTGCACCCTATGATCCCTCACCCATGATCATCGTTTACCCCCTGATCCTCATTCATCCCATGATCCTTGCATCCCATGAGGCTAATGTATGCAAGAATCCTCTTGCACTCCATGATCCTTGTGCAACCATGATCCTCATGACTTCATGATCCCAGCACCCCTTGATCCTCATGCACTTCATGATCCTTGTGCACCCCACGATCCCATACACCCATGATCCTTGCACCCCATGATCCTCATGCACTCCCATGATCCTTGCACCCTTCCATCCTCATGCACCCCATGATCCTTGTGCACCCCATGATCCCTCAGGCACCCCATGATCCTTATGCACCCCTATGATCCTCATGCACTTCATGATCCTGTGCACCCCATGATCCTCATGCACCCATGATCCTTGTTCACCCCATAATCTTATACACTCCATGATCCTTGTGCTCATGATCCTCATGCACCCCATGATAATTGTGCACATCTTGATCCTCATGCACCCCATGATCATTGTGCCCCCATGATCCTCATGCACCCTATGATCTTCATGCACTTCATAATAAATCAGCACCCCATGATCCTCATGCACCCCATGATCCTTGTGCACCCCATGATCCTCATATGCACCTTATGATCCTTTCCACCCCATGATCCTGCAACCCCATGATCTTCGTGAAACCCATGATCCGGGATCCCATGATCCTCATCCCCATGATCCTTGTGCACCCCATGATCCTCATGCACCCATGATCCTTGTGCTCCCCATGATCCTCATACCCCATTTTTCCTTGTACCCCATGATCCTCATGCACCCCATGATCCTTGTGCACCATGATCTTTGTGCACCCCATGATCCTCATGCACCCCATGGTCCTCTTGCACTGCATGAACCTTCTGCACCAAATGATCCTCATGCACCCCTATGATCCTCATGCACTGAGATCCTTGCACCCCATGATCCTCATGCACTACGATATCCTTGCAATCATCCTCATGCACTTCATGATCCTTGTGCACCCATGATCCTCATACCTCTGAGTCCTGTGCACCCCATGATCCTCATGCACCCCATGATCTATTTGCACCTCTATGATCCTCATGCACCCCATGATCCTTGCACTCCATGATCCTCATGCACCCGATCCTAGCACTCCCACGATCATCATGTACACCATGATCCTGTGCTCCCATGATCCTCAAGCACCCCATGATCCTTGTGCACCCAAGGATCCTCACGCAACCCATGATCCATGCACTCTATGACTTTGCAGTTCTATGATCCTCATGCACCCCATGATCCTTGTGCTCCCCATGATCCTCATGCACCCATGATCCTTGCGTACCGCTTGATCTCATGCACCCCATGATCCTTGTGCACCCCATGATCCTCAGGCACCATGATCCTTATGCACCCCATGATCCTCATGCACTCTTGATCCTTGCGTAACCCTATGATCTCAAGCACTCCATGACCACGCAACCCATGATCCTCATGCACTTATGACCCTTGTGCTCCCAATGATCCTCATGCAACCCATGTTCCTTGTGCACTCCATGAACCTCATGCACCCCATGATCTCAGTAACCATGATCCCCCACTCTCTATGACCCTTGTGCTCCCCATGATCCTCATGCACCCCATGATCCTTGTACCCCATGATCCTCATGCACCATGATCCTTGTGCACCCCATGATCCTAATGCACCCTAAGATCCTGGGCACCCCATGATCCTCATTCACCCCATGATCCTTGTACCCGTGATTCTTATGCACCCCTATGATCCTTGTGCACCCGTGATCTTCATGCACCCCATGATCCTTGTGCACCCCATGATCCTCATGCACTTCATGATCCTTGTGCACCCCATGATCCACGCACATGATCCCAGCAACCCATGATCCTCATGCACTCTATGACCCTTGTGCTCCCATGATCCTCATGCAACCCATGTTCCTTGTGCACTCCATGAACCCTATGCACCCCATGATCCTCAAACCTATGATCCTCATGCACCCCATGATCCTTGTGCACCCGTGATTCATGCACCATGATCCTTGTGCACCCCATGATCTCATGCACCCCATGATCCTTGCACCCCAAGATCCTAATGCACATCCCATGATCTTTGTGCACCTATAATAATCAATCATCCCATGATCCTGTGCACCCGTGATCTTCAGCACCCATATGATCCTTAGCACCTGCAGATTCTTATGCCCCATGATCTTGCACCTCATGATCCTCATTCACCCCCATGATCCTTGTGCACCCCATGATCCTCATGCACCACGATGATCCTTGTGCACCAATGATCCTCATGCACCCATGATCCCTTGTGCAACCCATGACTTCATGCACTCACATGACCGTGCCCCCATGACTCATGCACCCCATGATCCTTGTGCACCCCATGATCCTCATGCACTTCATGATCCTTGTGCCCCCATGATCCCATTCACCCAATGATCTTCTATGCACTTCATGATCCTTCTCCACTCCTGAACCTCATGCACCCATGATCCTGCGCATTCCATGATCCTCATGCACCCCATGATCGTTGCCCCCATGATCCTTATGCACCCCATGATCCTGTCACCCCATGAACTATACACCCAATATCCTTGTGCTTCCCATGATCCTATCACCCCATGTTCCTTGTGCACCCTATGATCCTCATGCACCATGATCCTTGTGCACTCCATGATCCTCATGCACCCATGATCCTTGGGTACTCGATGATCCTCATGCACCCAATGATCCTCAGCCTTGCGCTCTCTATTCTTATGCACTCCATGATGTTTGTGCACCCCTATGATTCTCATGCACCTATGATCCGTGCAACCCTTGATCATCATGCACTCTTTGGATCCGTGTGCCTTGTGCTCCCTATGATCCCTATGCACTCCATGATCCTTGTGCACCCCATGATCCTCATGCACCTCATGTTCCTTGTGCACCCTATGATCCTCATGCACTCCATGATCATCATTTACCCCCTGATCCTCATTCATTCCATGAACCTTGTGCATCCCAGATAATGCACAAAGAATCCTCTTGCACCCATGATCCTTGTGCAATCCATGATCCTCATGCACTTCATGATCCTTGTGCACCCTTGGATCCTCATGCACTTCATGATCCCTAGCACCCCACGATTCCATGCACCCCAAGGACCTGCACCCCATGATCCTCATGCACTCCCATGATCCTTGTGCACCCCTTGATCCTCATGCACCTATGACTTGTGCACCCCATGATCCTCAGGCACCCCATAACCCTTATGCACCCCATGATCCTCATGCACTTCATGATCCCATACTATGATCCTCAAGCATCCATGATCCTGCAACCTATGATCCTCTGCACCATGATCCTGTAATTCTATGATCCTCACCATGATCCTTTTTGAGCTCCTATGATCCTCATGCACCCATGATCCTTGTGCGCCCTATGATCTTCAAGCACTCCATGATCCTTTTGGAACCCAAAATCTTCATGCATGCCCGCACCTTCATGATCCTCTTGCACCCATGATTCTTATTCATGACCTCATACATCCATGATCCTTGTGCTCCCCAGATCCTCATGGACCCCATGACCTTGTGCACCCTATGTTCCTCATGCACCCTATGATCCTTGCACCCATGATCCTTGTGCACCCCATGATCCTCATGCACCCCATGATCCTTGTTCACCCCATAATCTTCATAATCTATGATCCTTGTGCTCCCATGATCCTCATGCACCCCATGATACTTGTGCACATCTTGATCTCAGGCACCCCATGATCATTGTGCCCACATGATCCTCATGCACCCCCATGATCCTTATGCACTCCATGATCCTTGTGCTCCCCATGATCCTCATACACCTCCATTTTCCTTGTGCACCCCATGATCCTCATGCACCCCACGATCTTGCTCGATCTCGCACCCCATGATCCTCATGCACCCTTATTTTCCTTGTGCACCCTCATGAACCCATGCACTTGATGATCCTTGTGCATCCCATGATCCTCATGCACCCATGATCCATGATCTTTCAAATCATGAACGTCCTCTCTGAATTGCATGATCCTTTTGCACCAATGACCCTCATGCACCCCATATCCTTTGCTCACCCCATGATCCTCATGCACCCCATGATCCTTGTGCACCCAATGATCCTCATGCACCCCTATGATCCATGTGTACCCCATGATCCATTGCACCCCATGATCTTTGTACCCCATGATCCTCATGCATTTCATGATCCTTGTGCACCCCATGATCTCATGCACTCCATGATCCTTTGCACCCCATGATCCCCTATGCATTACATTTTGTGCACCCTATGATCTCTACCCATGATCCTCGTTTACCCCAGATCTCATGCACTCCATGATCCCAGATCCCATGATGTTACATCTCATGCAATCCATGATCCCTGTTGCCCTGCAGATCCTTGTACCCACATCCTCATGCACTTCATGACTTTGCACCCCATGATCCTCATGCACTTATGATCCTTGTGCACCGCAGATCTCATGTACTTCATGATCCTTGGCACCCCATGATCCTCGTGCACCCCATGATCCTTGCACCCCATGATCCTCATACACTCCATGATCCTTGTGCACCATGATCCTGCACCCATGATCCATTTGACCCCTATGATCCTCATGCACCCTGTGATCCTTGTGCACTCCATGATCCTCATGCACCCATGATCCTTGTGCACCCCACGATCCTCATGTACCCCTATGATCCTTGTGCGCCCCCATGATCCTCAAGTACCCCATGATCCTTGTGCACCCCATGATCCTCACGCACCCATGATCCTCATGCACTCTATGACCCTTGTGCTCCCCATGATCCTCATGCACCCCATGATCCTTGTGCGCCCCATGATCCTTATGCACCCCATGATCCTTGTACACCCCATGATCCTCATGCACCCCATGATCCTTGGGCACGCCATGATCCTCATGCACCCCATGAATTTTTGCACCCCATAATCATCAGTCACCCCTACGTGATCCTTGGGCACCTGTCATCTTATGCACTGCATGATCCTTGTGCACCCCATGATCCTCATGCACCAATGATCCTTGTGCACTGCATGATCCTTGTGCACACATGATCCTCATTCACCCTATGTTTTGTGCACCCCATGATTCTCATGCACGCCATGATCCATGTGCACCCATGATCTTTGTGCACCCCTTGATCCTCATGCACTCTATGACCTGCAGTGCTCCCCATGATCCTCATGCACCCCATGTTCCTTGTGCACCCCATGATCCTCATGCATTCCATGATCCTTGTGTACCCCATGGTCCTCATGCACCCATGATCCTTGTGCCTTGTGCTCCCTATGCTCCTCATGCAGTCCATGATGTTTGTGCACCCCATGATTCTCATGCACCCCCATGATCCGTGTGCACCCTTGATCATCATGCACTTTGATCCGTGTGTGCCTTAGTTCCCCTATGATCCTCATGCTCCCCATGATCCTTGGCACCCCCTGATCCTCATGCACCTCATGTTCCTTGTGCACCCTATGATCCCTATGCACTCCATGATCATCGTTTACCCCTGATCCTCATTCACTCCATGATCCTGTGCATCCCATGAGGCTAATGTACCAAGAACTTCATGCACTCCATGATCCTTGTGCACTCCATGATCCTCATGCACTTCATGATCCTTGTGCACCCCATGATCCTCATGCACTCCATGATCCTTGTGCTCCCATGATCAACATGCAGCCCCATGTTCCTGTGCACCCCATTATCCTCATGCACTCCATGTTCCTTGTGCAATCCATGATCCTCTTGCACTCATCAGATCCTTGTACCCCTGGATCCTCATGCACTTCATGATCCCAGCACCCTATGATCCTCATGCACTCCATGATCTTTTTGTCACCCTATGATCCTCATGCACCCATGATCCTTATGTACCCATGATCTTCATGTTCCCATGATAGTTGTGCCTTGTGCCCCTATGATCCTCATGCACCTTTAGATTGCCCCTGATCTTCAAGCACTCAATGATCCTTGAAAATTCTATGACCATGCACCTATGATCCTTTGCACTGCATGATGCTTCAGCACCCCATGATCCTCATGCACCCATGATCCTTATTCACCCCATGATCCTCATACACTCCATTATCCTTGTGCTCCCATGATCCTCATGCACCCATGATCCTTGTGCACTTAGATCCTCATATGCACCCTATGATCCTTTTGCACTCCATGATCCTTGCACCAGATCCTCACATCCCTGCAGATCTGTTCACCCCATAATCTTCTATACACTCATGATCCCAGCCCATGATCCTTATGCACCATGATCTGTGCACCCCATGATCCCTTCATGCACCCCATGATCATTGTTCCCCACGATCCTCATGCACCCATGATCTTCATGTACCTTCTGCACCATGATCCTCATGCACCCCATGATTCTTGTACCCCATGATCCTCCCATGCACCCCATGATCCTCATGCACCCCATGATCGCCCTTGCCCCCACGATCTTCATGCACCATGATCTTCATGCACTTCATAGTCATCTGCACCCCATGATCTCATGCACCCTATGATCCTTTACCCCATAATCCTGCTCCCAGCAATCCTAATTCACCCCTCGCAATCCTTGTACACCCCATGAATCTTCATTACCCCATGTTTCCATCAGCACCCATCATCCTCATTCTCCCCATAATCCTTGTGCTCCCCCACAATCCTTATTTTACCACACGATCTTCACTTACACTCCATGATCTTGTGCACTCCACTCATCCTCACTTCACCCTAAGTCTCTTTCACCCTATCATCCTTGTGCTCCCTATGATCCTTGTGCACCCATGTCTCCTCATACCCCATGTTCTTTGTGCACCCCATGATCCTCCTTGCTTTCCATAATCCTTGTGTCCCATGATCTCATGCCCTAATGATCCTTGTGCCTTGTCCCTACCAGTCCTCATGCATCCCCATGATCGCCTTTCAGATCCTCATACTCCATGTTCCTTGTGCAATCCCATGATCCTCATGCAATTCACAATCCCTGTACCCCAATCTTCATGCCACCCCAGTCCTTGTGCACCCTATGATCCTCACGCAATCCCATGATCCTTCACCCCATGATCTCATGCACTGTATCATCCTTGTGCACCCTGATCTCATGCATTCCATGATCGCCAAGCCAACCCAATTATCTCACTTCACCCCATGATCATTGTGCCTTGTGCTCCCTATAGTCCTCATGCACTCCCGCATCCTTGTACCTCATAATCCTCATGCAGTACATGATCGCCAGGCACCTAATTACTCCTCTGCACTGATCCTCATTCCCCCAGTCTCATGCACTCCACTGATCATTGTGCATCCCATGAGGCTCATGCTTATGCAAAATCCTCATGCACTCCATGATCCTTTTGCCCCATAATCCTATACCCCCATGGTCCTTGTGCACCCCATGATCCTCATGCCATGATCATGTGCACCCCGATGATCTTGTGCACCCCTGATCCTCTCATGCCCCTCATGATCCTTGTGCACCCGCAGTCTCCTTGCACTCCATGATCCCTTGTGCTCCCCATTATCCTCACACACCCTCATGTTCCTTGTACCCACCCAGTCCTCATACTGCACCAGTCGCCTTGCTCGCCATTATCATCACACCCCCATGTTTCCTTGTACCCCAAATCTCATCACTCCTTCCTTGTGCATCCATAATCCTCATGCACTTCACCAATCCCTGTGCTCCCCATGATCCTAATTCACCCTCATGTTCCTTGTACCCCATTAGTCTCATGCATTACAATCCTTGTGTACCCCACCGTCCTCATGCACCTAACCAATCCTCATGCTGCTGCTCTCAGTCCTCATGCACTCCCAGGATCTTATTCACCCCATAGTCCTCATACCTCATGTTCCTGTGCACCCATGACCCTCATGCACTCCATGTTCCTCATACACTCCATGATCCTTGTGCTCCCCATGATCCAATTCACCCCCATGTTTTCCTTGTGCACCCCGAGTCCTCATGCACCCCATGATCTTCATGCACTTCATAATCATCTGCACCCCCCGAGTCCTTGTGCACCCATAATCTCATACCTCGCCCAATCCTTGTGCATCCCATGATCCTCGCACCCCCTTGTCCTTGTGCACCCGGAATCCTTGTGCATCCCATGATCCTCTTGCACCTCATTATCCCTTGCACCATGATCCTCTTGCACTCCATATTCCTTGTGCTCCCCATATCATCATACTCCCCCCATTTCCTTGTGCACCCCGAATCCTCATGCACTCCATGTTCCTTGTGCAATACATGATCATCATACACTTCATGATCGCCAGGCACCCCTTGATCCTCATGCACTTCATGATCCTTGTACCCCATGGTCTCATGCACCCCCATGGCCCTTGTGCACCCCATGATCCTCTTGCACCCCCATGATCGCCTTGCACCCCATGATCCTCATGCACCCCAGTCATGTGCACCCCGCGTTCTCATGCAATCCTTCCTTCCAGTCCATATGCACTTCATGATTCTTGTGCACCCGTTGATCCTCATGCACTCCGCAATCGCCTTGCACCCCATTATCTCATGCACCCCATGATCGCCCATGCACCCCGTGGTGTTTGCACCCATGATCTCGTGCACCTCGCCAGTCCTTGCACCCCCGCAGTCCTCGTGCACCCCCGATCCTTGTGCATCCCGCCAGTCCTCATTCACCCCCCATGATCCCATGCACCCCATGATCTCATGCACCCCATAATCCTTGTTCACCCCCTTCAATCCATATGCACTTCACTGATACTTGTGCACCCGTTGATCCTCATACGCTCCATATTCCTTGTGCAATCGCATTCCTCATGCACTTCATGATCATGTTGCACCCTTGATCACATGCATTTCATGATCCTTGTGCACCCCCCACCAGTCTCATCTCACCCCATGATCCTTGAGCCACTTGCATGCCTCATACCCCATGATCCTTGTGCACCCCATGATCGATACCCCCATGATCATGTTTACCCACCAATCTCCTTCACTCCCATGATCCCTTCTCCCCCATGATCCTCCTTGCACCCCACCAGTCGCCATTTACCCCATGATCTCCTTGCACTCCATGATCGCCTTGCACCTCGCAGTCTCCTTTACACCTCATGTTCCCCATTGCACTCTCGCAGTCTCATGCACTCCCATGATCATCATTTACCCCCGTCCTCATTCACTCCGCAGTCCTGGTACTTCCCATGAGGTCTAATGCTGCAGTCTCCCATGCACTCCATGATCGCCCATGCAATCCATGATCTCCTTGCACTTCATGATCCTTGTACCCCACGATCCCCATGCACCCCAGTCCTTGTGCACCCATGATCTTCATGCACCCTTTATCCTTGTGCACCCCGCAGTCCTCATGCCCCCATAATCCTTATGCACCCCATTGTCCTCATACACTCAGTTATCCTTGTGCACCCCATAATCCTCATGCCCCATGATCCTTGTGCACCCCATGATTCTCATACCCCATGATCCTTATGCACCCCCATGATCGCCATGCGCCCCGCAGTCTCTTGCACCTCACAGTCCTTGCACCCCATGATCTCTTCCACTCCCATGTCCTTGTCCCCCATTATCCCTCATGCACCCCCATTTCCTTGTGCACCCCAAGATACTCATGCACTCAATGTTTCTTGAGACATCCATGATCCTCATGCACTTCATGATCATTGTGACCCCTAAATCCTCATGCACTTCACGATCGCCCCTTGCACCCCATAGTCCTCATGCACCCCCATGATCCTTGTGCACCCCATAATTCTCCTTCACCCCATGATCCTTGTACCCCATGATCCTCTTGCACCCCATGATCGCCTTGCACCCCATGATCCTCATGCACCCCCATGATGCTTGTGCCCATAGTCCTCATGCACTTCATGATCCTCATTCGCTCTATGATCCTCGTGCACCCCATAATCTTCATGCACTGCGTGAACCTCCAGGCACCCCGAGTCCCCATGCACACCCATGATCCTTACAATAACCCCAATTCTCCTTGCACTCCATATTTCTTATTGCAACCATGATCCTCATGCACTTCATGACCCTTGTGCACCCTTCAATCTCATGCACTTCATGATACTTGTGCACCCCATGATCTCCTTACCTCCATGATCGCCTTTGCACCCATAATCCTCATGCACCCCCATAGTCCTTGTACCCCAGCAATCCTTGTGCACCCCATGATCATCGTGCACCTCGCAGTCCTTTACCCCATCGTCTTGCACTCCATAATCCTTGTGCTCCCCCTTATCTCATGCACCCCCCATTTCCTTGTGCACCCCAAGATACTCATGCACTCAATGTTCCTTGTGCAATCCATAGTCCTCATACACTTCATGATCCTTGTGCACCCTAGTCCTCATGCACTTCGCCAGTCGCCTTGCACCCCATGATCCTCATGCCCCCATGATCTTGTGCACCCCATAATCCTCATGCACCCCATGATCGCCCCCTTATGCAGTCTCTTACACCCCATGATCCTTGTGCACCCCATGATCCTCATGCACCCCATGATCCTTGTGCACCCATGATCTTCATACACGCAATCACTTATGCACCCCCATGATCGCCCTTCATGATCCCCCATGCACTTCATGATCCTCATTCTCTATGATCCTCATGCACCCCTGTCTTTGTGCACTGCATGAACCTCAGCTTTTGTACCCATACACACCGCCAGTCACTCATTCCCAGTTCTCATGCACTCCAGGATCCTTGTGCTCCCCATGATCCTCATTGCACCCCATTTTCCTTGTGCACCCCACCAGTCCTCATACTTCATGATCCTTGTGCACCCCTTGATCCTCATTCACTTCATGATACTTGTACCCCATTATCCTCATGCATCCATGATCCTTGTGCACCCCATAATCCTCATGCACCCCATGATCTTGTGCACCCATGATCCTCATGCACTTCATGATCCTTGTGCACCCATAATCCTCATACCCCATGATCCTTTTGCCCAGTCCTCTTGCACCCCATGATCCTTGTGCACCCCATGATCCTCATACCCCCATAATCCTTGTGCACCCATGATCCTCGCCACCCCCCATGATCCTCATGCACCCCATAATGTTCGTGCACTGCGTGGTCCTCGTGCACCCCATGATCCCCATACCCCTTTGATCCTTGGCTTACCATAATCCTCACTCACCCAATCCTTGTGCTCCCCACAGTCTCCCATGCATCCCCATTTCATTTGTACCCATGGTCTCATACTCCTTGTTCCTTGTGCAATCCATAATCCTCATACACTTCATGATCCTTGTGCACCTTAATCCTCGCACTACTTAATACATGTGTACCCTGTCCTCCTCCACACCCCATGATCCTTGTACCCCATGATCCTCTGCCACCCCAATGATCCTTGTGCACCCCATGATCATCGTGCACCTCATGATCCTTTTGCACCCCATGATCCTCTTGCACTCCATGATCCTTGTGCTCCCCATTATCCTCATGCACCCCCATTTCCTTGTGCACCCCAAGATACTCATGCACTCAATGTTCCTTGTGCAATCCATGATCCTCATGCACTTCATGATCCTTGTGCACCCCTTGATCCTCATGCTCCTTCATGATCCTTGTGCCTTGTGCTCCCGATGATCCTCATGCACTCCAAGATCCTTGTGCACCCTATGATCTTCAAGCACTCCATGATCCTTGTGCACCCCATGATCCTCATGCACCCCATGATCCTTGTGCACCCCATGATCCTCATGCATTCAATGATCCTTATGCACCCTATGATCCTCATGCACTCCATGATCCTCGTGCACCCTATGATCCTCATGCATTCAATGATCCTTATGCACCCTATGATCCTCATGCACTCCATGATCCTTGTGCACCCCATGAGGCTCGTGTACGCCAGAATCCTCATGCACTCCATGATCCTTGTTCACCCTATGATCCTCATGCACTTCATGATCCTTGTGCACCCCATGATCCTCATGCACTCTATGATCCCTATGCGCCCTATGATCCTCATGCACTTCATGATCATCGTGCAGCCCATGATCATCGTGCACTCCTTGATGCTCGTGTACTTCAGAATCCTCATGCACCCTATGATCTTCGTGCACTCCATGATTCTCGTGCACCCTATGATCATCGTGCAACCCATGATCATCGTGCACTCCATGATCCTCGTGCACTCTATGATCCTCGTGCACCCCATAATCTTCGTGCACTGCGTGATCCTCGTGCACCCCATGATCCCCGTGCACCCCATGATCTTCGTGCATCCCATAATTATCGTGCAACCCATTATCCTCATGCAACCCTTGATCATCGTGCACAAAATATTCAGACTTTTGTCATATGTTAATTAAGTAAACTATCATATACGAGCCATTCCTCACATATTTGCCTATACTTTGAAAGTTTGTCAAATCTTTTCTGAAATCTGAATTTACATAAAAACCTTTTGCCTTTTGACAAAGAAACACACCAGGATACTAGTGTCTTACTTTTATTTTATTTTTTTATAATATTCTGTCGTTAACTTAAAATCCTCCATTCATTCATTACATCTTACTTATTTCCTGCTGTCATGATCAACATACAATGCCCCAAGGACAAGGATATGCCCAACAAAATGTTAAGAACGTAAATATGACTCAATTACAAAATCTACAATCATATTTTTTCATGAAGAAAATTTTAATGTAACATCAGCTCCAAGTTCGACCATCAATAATTATGGAAATGTTTCCAAAATGAAGAGAAATATTAGGAAAACTGAAAAAAAAATATTGAGCTAACTGCAAACAAAATTGTTTTGTTTATAACAGATGTCTTATGCTTGTTATTTATGTTTAATTTTATATTGATGCTCACAATTTTACCGGTAAGTGAGTGGTTATAATACTGAGCTTGAAGTCTATTGGTCTCATGTTCATATTCCAATTGAGGAGAAAATGTATGACTTGTTATAACTTGTAAAACCCAATAGGTTCACAAATATCAATATCAATGGGGAAAGAGGGAGACGCCTGTGGCCAAGTTCACATGATTTACACCCTTGCGGACTCGTGGTGTACTTGGTAAGCTTAGCTTGAATATACAGAAAGTCATATTGTCAGGGCACTCTTATCATGTGTTCTTTCTCTAGTACTGTAACAAAAAAATGAAAAAAAAAACTCGATTACTTTCCTGCACACCAGGACGTACACCCTATCCTTTTTGTATGCACCTATGTCAATGGGTGTCAGGTATATATTTCTTAAAAATTATGACATATAATATCAAAACCTTCATAGGAAGTTGTATTGATAGATCACTGATAGTTACCTCTTCCCCTATTCGTAGATTTCCCATGGCATTATTTTAACATCTTTAAAAAAAAAAAAAAAAAAAAAAAAATATATATATATATATATATATATATATATATATATATATATATATATATATATATATATATATATATATATATATATATATATACAATATTTCATAAATCCACAATGTGGATAAGGTCACCCTGTATATTAGCTCTCTCTGTCCATGTAGTCCTCTGAAGATGTCTTGAATAAAGACGAAGCTAAGAGTGCTCCGTTGTTTCCATTTTCCCGTGTGATTTTTATCAAGATATATATATATATATATATATATATATATATATATATATATATATATATATATATATATATATATATATATATATATATATATATATATGTATATCAAATAAATCACTGTAGGTGCGCGTGATGTAGGTATATCTGATAACCACAAGGAAGAGACGAAACGAAGTTCCCAAGCGCTTTCGTGTAATCTGTACTCACCCTGAAGATGTGAATTACACAGCCTGGAACTTCGTGTTTTTCTTTCCTTGTGTTATCAGCATATATATATATATATATATATATATATATATATATATATATATATATATATATATATATATATATATATATATATATATATATATATATATATATATATATATATATATATATATATATATATGTGTGTGTGTGTGTGTGTGTGTGTGTACGAGTATGTGTATTCATTCGCAATAGTACTCCAATAGGGGCTTGCCACAAAATACTTAGCTGTAGAAAGTAAGTACACAGTTATAATGTGTGTGATGAAATAGAGGCAGAGAAAAAATAAAAATAAATTTTATATTTCGGACTTTTAATATTATTTTGTGTAAATGTGGAGCATGAACTATAAAGCTACATCATCTGGTACATTTCAGCAGTGTGACATCACGAAGCCCCGAGCATCACTTGTGGGAGTTTAAAGGTCACGAGGGCACAACTACATCTAAGATGATAGGCTGAAATTCCCAGGATCTTAATATGGCAAATGATAAGTCCCAGAGTATGTCCGGGAGGAGAGTACCGTCTCAAGAGGAGGATCTGGCAAACAACTTGACACAGGGTGTATTTAAGAGGGAACTATCTCAGTATGTTGTTGTTGCAATCAATATGTCCTAAGGTGCGTTTTAGAGGAGGGACCCGCCAACGGGCAATGGTATAACAAATGAAGTTACCAATGTGTATCTGGGAGTCTGGAACCACGCCATGATATTGCTGAGTAGAATGAAGTGAAGAAGGATTCATCTGTTTATTGGAACATAGATAATGTGACCTAAGTATCTCAAGATGAAACAAGGAAGAAGGATCCGAAAAATAGCAAGGATGAAATTAATGATATTACCCAGGGTGTCGAATCAGACCATAAATTACTTTTTCACCTGGGTGCAATGGATTTCAAATTCAACACCAACTCCTGACGTCAGTACCGACCTGACCTAGCTTGTAGAAGGACGTGCCCCTAAGTCCTCATGTTAGTGGCCATATGAAATGGCCACCGTGGATCGTTGTGTTGTGGGGGAAGACGACCCCATGGCCACTCTGTTAAGTCAGCTGGAGCAGTTGAGGAGTGGAGATGTTCGGGGTACTTGGTTCTAACTACAGGGGCGAACATAAACACCTGTAGAGTTCTGTAGGTTCTTATTAACGGAAATATACAAGGTGCGCTTACAAGCGCGGGTAGTCCTTACACTCCTATAGGGGTCAACTGACCTCACTCTGACCTCTCAGGCGACATGTGGTAAGTGGTACATTAGCAGCTTCCAGATGTCGCCAGGCACATTTATCTAAGCGTGTGGTGACATGAAACAGGGGCATTGCCACACGCTACTGACTAGAGAAATAATGTATATATATATATATATATATATATATATATATATATATATATATATATATATATATATATATATATATATATATATATATATATAGAGTACATACATGGTATACATACATACATAATATACATACAAGGAGAGAGAGATAGACGTTTTACAGGGGGATAACGAAGCCCTCAGGACTGAACTCCTTCAGGTAGGTGTCCTGCCTAGCAGGACACCTGCGAAGGAGGGTCAGGAGGAGCAGGGGTGAAGAGTGGTTGTCTCCAAGGGGACTAGGGTCAGACTCAGGAAAGCTGACCAGGATGTGGAGTGCAGTAACCCCTACCAAGTGTTGGAAGAATCTGGCGAGGAAGAGAAGAGACAGGACGGTGTGGTGTCAGGAAAGAAAAGGGCAGTTGTTCAAACCCTGCCCAGTGGTAAGGTCGTGGTAATTGGGGACAGCCAGGTGAGGTTCTTAGATAGGACTTTTTGTGCAAGAGATAGGGAACGTAGGACAAGGGTGTGTTTTCCTGGGGCTGGGATAGGGCATGTAGCTGAGAGGATAGATAGGGTTTTGTCAGGGGCGGGTACGAAGCCAGTAGTGAGTCTTAGTGTAGGAGGCAAAGACATAGGAAAGGTTAGGAGTGAGGAACTTTTCAAGAGGTATAGGGAGGTGCTAGGGAAGGTTAGAGATAGGGGAGGGATCCCGATAGTATGTGGTGCCTTGCTTAGAACAGGAGTTGGCAGTGAATAGCTGTCCAGGGCAATTGCTATAAATTGCCGACTGGAAAAACATTGTGCACGCAATGGTTGGGCGTTCATTGACAACTGTCAACCATTCTATGGCAACGACTACCTGTACAGTCGTGAGGGAATACACCCATCTCGTGCGGGGGTAAAGAAGTTGTCTGCATCCCTGGAGAGTGAAATTGTCACTCCAAAGGGGGGGTTTCGCCAGTAGGGAATGGTCAGGGTAAGTAGGAGTAAAAAAACAAGCAGGTCCTGGGGAGTATAAATGGTTACTCAGGACAAGGGGTAAAACAGGACCAGGGGAGGAGCATCTCAGAAATACGTATAATAAACTATCTAGGAATGTTAAGAAAAATATAAGGAAGGCAAAGAGGGACTACGAAATCAGAATAGCAAGAGAATCCAAGGCGAATCCCAAGGGATTTTTCCAGGTATATAAGACAAAGGTCAAGGACAAAGTGAGGCCATTAAAGTCAGAGAGAGGGGAAGTGATCGATGATAATGAGAAAATATGCAAAGCATTAAAAAGCTACTTCATATCAGTTTTCCCAGAAGAAATTCGCGTGGAAATGCCAGAGGTGGAACTGATATTTAGGGAAAATGAAGAAGAGAAATTAAAGAATATCACTATCAGAGAGAAGGATGTTCTTAAGAAGATAAATAAATTAAAGAAGACAAAATCCCCAGGGCCGGATGAAATTTTCCCTCGAGTTTTGAAAGAGTGTAAGGAACAGATTAGCGAACCTCTAGTAAATTTACTTACAAAATCATTAGGCATGGGAGTTGTGCCAGACATGTGGAAACAGGCAAATGTAGTACCCATATTCAAAAGGGGAGACAGAGCATCAGCGTCAAATTACCGGCTGATTAGTTTGACGTCAGTAGTGGGGATATTTCTTGAATCAATTATAGCGAATAGCATACAATCGCATTTAGAGAAAAGCAAATTAATCTACGACTCTCAACATGGGTTTACAAAGGGAAAATCTTGTCAAACAAATCTGCTGAAGTTTTTTAGGAAAGTCTTCGAGGTAGTAGATAATGACGAAAATTACGATGTCATTTACTTAGACTTTAGCAAAGCTTTTGACAGAGTACCGCATCAGAGTCTACTGAGAAAAGTTAAGGCTCATGGTATCGAGGGGAAAGTTTTAAATAGGATAAAATCATGGCTCACCGATAGACCACAGAGGGTCAACATAGATGGTGCTAAATCTGAGTGGGGCTGTGTAACCAGTGGGGTTCTCCAGGGGTCAGTATTGGGCCCACTCTTGTTCATAATCTACATGAACGATCTAAATACTGGGATCAGCAGTAACATAAGCAAGTTTGTGGGTGACACCAGAATAGGGCGGCAGATTAATTCAGGACCGAATGCAAATGCACTACAGGAGGATTTAAATAAACTGCAAGCCTGCTCAGAAAATGGCAAATGAAATTCAACACAAGCAAGTGCAGCGTATTTAATCTTGCAAGAACAAATACTGTCAATAGATACAGCCTTAACAACATCAACCTAGAGAAGTCGACTTGTGAAAGAGACTTTGGGGTACTTGTAACATAGGACCTACGGCCTAGAAAAAAATGCGCTAATGTACTAAATAAGGCAAACAGAGTATTAAGTTTTATATCTAGAAGTGTAAGGAATAAGAGTGCAGAGGTCATATTGCAACTATATCTTGCACTAGTCAGGCCATACCTCGATTATGCTGTTCAGTTCTGGTGCCCTTATTATAGAATGGATATCAATGCACTGGAGTCGGTGCTGCGACGAATGACGAAAATTATTCTGGGACTTAGAAACCTTCCATATCAAGATAGATTAAAAAAAATAAACTTGCATTCCCTAGAAAGACCAAGAGTGCGGGGAGATATGATAGAAGTTTTTAAGTGGGTGAAAGGAATCAATAAAGGAGATATAGATAAAGTTCTTATGATATCCGAGCAGGATAGGACTCGTAACTACGGATTTAAGTTGGATAAGTTTAGGTTTACGAGAGAGATGGGAAGGAACTGGTTCACAAATAGGGTGGTAGACGAGTGGAACAAGCTTAGCAACTTTGTAGTAAGTGCTGGAACGCTGGAAAGTTTCAGAAGGAGACTGGATAGATTCATGCACCTTGATCTAATATATTTAATTTTTTAATCCCAATAATTCACTTTTTCAAGAATATTTAATAATGATGGTATACAAACTGTGAAATTTACCAAGATAAGTAAGATTCTGCGTGTTTTATCGTTTATAGAACAAGTTCCTCTAAGAAGACTAAAATACCGCCAAATTCTTTGATTTTAAAGAATATAACTATTAATATTCAAGCATTTAAATTTTACTCCCAGGTGTAATAGGGTATCTAATCCTATTTCATACCCCGGCGTCTACAGTTTCATCTTTGTTATATACTAATTTAATTTACTAATTAACAATCTAATTTTACCTTTTATTAAACTAAACTAAACTAACTTATAAATTATTAATTAACTGTTAACTAAATTACTTTTACTTAATCTTAAAGTGTAACCGCGACTGCTGGCAAAAAACATAGTCAGACTTCTTATAACTACCAAATCAGGCTACCGCCCATAATTTAATATTTTATACTGTGATTTTAACTTTCTTAACGCTAGTTTATACTTTTTTAATTAAACTTATTTTTAATAAGCTTACTTATTTTTAACTCCCCACAATTATTTCATGTATTTATCAGTTATAACGTAAAAGTATTAAGCAAGAATCAAACTTCCATAAATGTACAAATAATAATCTCCCAAATTCTTATAATTAAATAAACATACTATAATTAAAGACATTTTATTATCAACATTAAAATTAACAATATAAATATGATTTTAGACATGAATAATTAAACAAATTAATATCAATTATTTTTTACCAAAAAAATCTGTCCCACGCCTGAATTAAGCTGAGAAATTATGAAGGTATAAAACCATACTATATATTCTTAAAAGTTACTCCCACAAAAGCAAATTAGAAATGCCAATTGAGCCCCTAACAATAAAATGAAGTTAGGCATCTAATTGACATTTATTACTAACTTACTAACCTTAAACAAAAATACTCAAATTATAGTAATATATCTACAAATTTAACACACAATTTTTTTTAAAGTGCTGGTCTGCTTTAAAACGCGTCAATATACTAAAAACAGAAATTTTTATTATGATTTTTTTTTATTTAAAATCTAAGTATTTTACAATTTGAGACCACACGTGGACAGCTCCCATGCGCATATAACTTCATCTTTTTTTAAATTGGAATATATCTTCATTACAAATAATTCTATTTTAGTAAAAAATTTTACAAACTTGCGGCTAAAAATCATTCTTAATTTCATATTAGTAAAATTTTCCATAAAAATCTTTGTCAGGTGTTTTATTTAAAGTGCCAACTAACTTCCAAACGTCATTTTTTATAATAAACAACAGAGCTAATACACCACAAAAAAAAATAGTTAGGGAGCCCGTGAAAATCATGTTTCTCATGCAACTTAGTAAAAACTTTTCAAATACAATATTTGAGACCGTACATGGACAGTTACCATGTGCAATATAACTTCAATTTTATGAGAAATATCATACAAATCATTATTTTTTGCTCAAAAATAAAAGTGCTGGTCTTAAAGCTGAATAGAAGATTTCCCATACAAAAGTAAAACTTTGTACCTTCTTAAAATTATACTATTTTTCTAACTATATATACATTTAAATATATGTAAGGAGAGAGCTAGAAATCTAGTCTTTCAATTAAAATTATACACAATAGTAAAAAATATATTTTTAAGGCTAATCTAAAATGTAAACTTACATAATTTCATTGAAATTTTTTTTAAATTGAAAAGTCGACGATTTAATCGTATAAATCAACTAAATAAGATCTATAATGAAATCTAAGCCCTTCAAAATAGTCCCTTCCTCCTGAGGGGAGGTCCCATTTCCCAACGGGCTTAGATTTCTATTGGGAGAGGGAATTTTATAATTACAGAAGGCTGAGTATAAACTTTAATTGTCCCATATTTATAATATTAAATTAATTATATACATTTATATGTATATATAATATATATATATATATATATATATATATATATATATATATATATATATATATATATATATATATATATATATATATATATATATATATATATATATATATATATATATATATATATTATAGGGGGCAGGGAAAAACACTTTTATTTGAGTTGCAGGCTGCACTTTTCAGGCATCGTTTGTATGGCTGTAACAAACACCTGTGCAAAATTTCATGCCATTTCATGCATACTTACCCTGCCGCATCGCGAACGACTTTTTGTCAACTTTTAGTGTATACCAAAAATTAGGTGTCATTTAATGTTTTCCAGGATAATGATAAATTTTACATGGGTGACATCGATTTAATTCACATGTTATTTTACAGGTACACCGTATAGAAAATCATTACAAGTTCATATTGAAATTCTTTTTTGTGCGGAACCTTGGCATCATTTTCCTAGACAATAATCTTTGCCTAATATATCCATCTCTCGATTCGTATCCCGTCACTTCAGTGCAAGCTTCAGTCATCACTTTTATGCCTCTCTCGACCGCCTGAGTGCTGTTTGGCCACTTGGGCACCACTAATGGTGTCTCAAGAATGTCATTAACCTGTAGATTTGACAGAGAAGCAATGTAAGGAGGCTCAGTCTTGAGTTCATTCTTCCAGTTAATCATGGAATGATAGTTTTTTGCTTGCCACTTTAGTTTCGGAGTCACCACCTTTCTCATGTTGACTACAGGAGGCACATCCTCATTCCCATCTCCATCTTTACCCTCCTCATCAGTATAGTTTAACAAATTCTCGTCAACAGCAGCATCAGAATCTTCCTCCTCCTCTTCAGATCTGCCAGTGCATTCTTCCTTTTGCTGATTCTCCTCTCTAATTTTTCTTATCATTGAGACAGCTTTTTCTCTGACAGTCATGTCCTCATCTGCACACATACCAAGAAGAAGTTGATCTGTGTGGGCGAAGTATGCATTTCTCTGGACAGCCTTCTTCACTATCGTCTCCTCCTCACTATTCAGGTGTTTCATATATAGCAGGGACTGGAATACGTTCCTTGAGCCGTGTGTTACGTAAGGGTGTATCTTGATGTAAAACCACATTGGAGCACTGAACTTTATTATTGTAATGACAATTCTTTTCAACTCATGGCTGGGTCTTGATGTTGCTACATACAGCCTGAGGATTCTACTCCATAAGGTGTTCCACCTTGACACACAGGGAGGACCTGGCTCAATAGCAGCCAAGTCATCTTCAACAACACCTGTGATAACTCCTTTACAAACCCTATACAGGTATTTCTGATCCCAGGACAGATCTTTCTCCACTTCATCATTAAACACAGGGAAATCAGGGAAACTGACTGGCTGGAAGGCGACAACTGGAAGCTCAGACAAAGACTCCTTGATCTGCTTTCCAATGGGACCACGCCAATGCTCAGGACCACTTGGTTTACCATCATAGTGATATAAAACTGCGCGGAAAGGCAGCTCATTTCCGTGAAGCTGACATATGAAATAATGGAGCGGGTGACCAAGTAACATTTCAAGATGATGAATGACTCCATTTTCTGATCCTACATTTACATTGGTTCCATCATAACCAACACACTCAATGGGCTGCTGGGTTAGATTTTTCTCCACCAGAAACTCGTGAATAGTTTTGGCAATCTGCTTTCCGTGTCCAGTCTTGGGAGTCACATGTGTGAGATATTCATTGTCAGGCTCAACCATGATGACATAATGATCTTTCACCATCATCCTCGAACTCCATTTCTCGGTCTTCTCATTCTTTATCATCACACGAGTGGCGGTCTTCCCTACATTACAGTACAGTAACACAACATTGAGAAATGAAATGAGAAAAGGCTGATAATCAATATAGACATAGCACCATACTCATCTGCAACAAGACAACTTAAATGAAATAAGAGATATGAAAAAAAAGTTGATAAACACTGAACAGAACATTGCACCGCCACAGCGGCTGTTTGGCTAGTACTGTAGGTAAATTTAAAAATTTCAGTAGAAAATGCGGCAGACTAAACCTCGACATATCAGCTTAAAATTTGGCATGGAGTCTTAGATATGTATAAGGAACAATGCCTGAAGAGTGCAGCTTTGAGCAAAATTTCACTGCCCCCTAATACACTAGTTAAATTATGTTTTCTTAATTTTTTACTTTTTATTATTTATATTGTTAATAATATTTTTTCTAATCCTACATTTTTAAATATGATGCCTGACAAAGGGCTGTCTTAATAGGACAGATTATGTAAACTACTTTACTCATATTATCTATATACAATGGAATTCCACCATTTCTTTAAAGATCAAAACTTTTCGTGCCGTTTACACCAGTATACAAACGATAAGCTAATCCTAAGCTAATGGGTTCATACCCCGTTTATGAGAGCATAAACCTCTCTCTTTTTAATGCTAATTTCTCCGTCTCAATTAATATTTGTTTCATCCCTAATTTCAGGAACAACCTTATCTATTTCTGCCACTTCATGATTTGGAGCATGAACGGGCTTAGAACTAAACCTTTTATCCTTTATTCCTCTAATTATTACAAAAAATAATCAATATTCCTCTGAATCAGCACTTAAATATTTTCTTGTTCAAGCTCTAGGGTCTGCTATTATTATTTTTTCGGCTTCAATTATATTAATTTCTCCCAGCTTTGCACCACTTTGTTTAGCACTTGCTCTTCTTCTTAAACTGGGAGCTGCTCCATTCCATTTTTGGTTTCCCCAAGTTATAGAAGGAATGAATTGTATTCAATCTATTGCACTCATAACTGTTCAAAAAATTGCTCCTATGCTTTTACTTTCATATCTTACTTTTAATTATTTAGTTACTTCACTATTATTTTATGCAATTATTTTGTCATCAATTATTGGAGCAGTTGGTGGTATTAATCAGACAATACTTCGAAAAATTATGGCTTTTTCTTCTATTATTCATATAGCATGAATACTTTCTGCTATTTTAATTAGTGAAAATATATGAACAATATACTTTACTTTTTACTCTTTAATATCTTCCTCAGTAGCATTAATCTTTCACTTCCAGCAGATTTTTCATTTTTCTCAAATTACTTCTATTAATGCTTCACCCCTACCTAATAAAATTCTTATACTTCTATCTTTACTTTCACTAGGTGGGCTTCCTCCTTTTACTGGATATTTTCCTAAATGAATTTTGATTCAAGAAATAACCTCTAGTTATTTTTTTATCCCATTATTGATTCTTCTGGCATCTACCTTAATTTCCCTATATTATTATTTACGAATCTCTATTTCAGCATTAGTTCTTTTTTCACCAAAATTGAAATGATCATCTCCCCACCGAAGTCAAAGATTCTTTACTCCTTTTATAACGTTTATCAATCTTTTGGACTTTTTATCCCATCAGTTTTCATTATATTCTAAATTTTAAGTTATTTAAACTAACATCCTTCAAAGTTTTGTCAAAAAAAGAAAATCTTTTAAATCTTAAAGTACTTTCATCTTTTATATCTTTCTTTAAGCCCCAGTGATATACACATCTTCAGATTTGCAATCTAACGTCTTAATAATTTCCACTATGCAGCCTAATAAGAAAGTTTAAACTTGTTTATAGATTTACAATCTATCGCCTATTCCTCAGCCACCTTATCACGCAACGATGACTCTTTTCAACAACTCATAGACATTGGTACTCTATATTTTATTTTCGGAGCATGAGCAGGTATAGTATGAACTTCATTAAGACTGTTAATTCGTGCTGAATTAGGTCAACCAGGAAGTCTCATTGGTGACGACGAAATTTATAATGTAGTAGTAACAGCCCACGCTTTTGTTATAATTTTTTTCATAGTTATGCCTATTATAATTGGAGGCATTGGTAACTGATTAGTTCCTCTTATACTAGGTGTAAAGGCCTGGGACTTTGGGGATAGAAATCCCTTACCAGACCAGTCAGGTTCTTAATAAAGGAAAGTCAAGGACCATGGTTTTCTGAGGAATAACAAACAACCGTTTGAGATTGACATCTCTTTACTATAAAAAAATATAACACAAAACTCTGACACCACTCAACAAACATCAAATAATTACGGGAGTCAAACAATTAATGCAGTCAATAGTTAATGGAGTTAATCAATTAAGGGAAGCAAACAATTAAAGGAACCAAACAAATAATGGGAGTCAGCAATTAATGGATTCAAACAATTAAATGGAGTCAACAATTGATAGAATCGAACAATAAAGGGGAGTCAGCAATTAATGGAATCAAACAACCATAGAATCAAACAATGAACAGATATTTCCTACGGCAGTGGCCCTGGGGGAAGGTTCTGGAACACGGTGATGCACACTCAGGGTAGGGAAGCGTCCATTCAACTCCACACTCGAGCGACAGCAGCCGTAGATCTTGAAATGGCAGGAGAACACCGGGGCACAGACGGAATGAGATGAATTGACGGTCGTGGTAGTGGTAGATGACCAGAGAATTAACAGTCGATAGGTGAAGGTCACGTCCTTTGTTCTTCTTATATGCGGAGATGGCACACAGCTGGTTAGATGGAGCACGAATGGCAGAAGTCGCACTTCTGGTGGCTTCGTAAGAGCGGCAGGTGGTGACAACATCCTGTAGAGAAGAGGCAGTGTCGAGGGAGATAAGCTTCTGAATTAGCTCTTCGTCCCACACGCCCATGAGGATAATCATCTTCAGCTGTGTTTCCTCACAAGTCGACGAGTTCCCAGGACAAACGTCAACCTCCTCAGCGATGCCTCTGAGTCGTACGTAAAAATCGGCAAACGACTCACCCTCCAGCTGCTTACAACTGAGAAGTTCCCTCCTACGGAGAGCTTCGTTGCGGAGGCCCTTGATATGCGTCTGTAAAGCATCCAAGACGTCCTTCACAGTCTTGTCTGTGTCGTGGGGAATTTGCAGGGTGTGCTCCAGGATACGTTGCATCTCTAGGGTGAGACACATCCTCATCTGGATCAGCTGTTTCTCCCTAGGCAACCTTGATAAATCGACCATCATGGAATAATCGTCCCACCTCCGACGCCATTCACGGAATACCTGGAACGAGGCATCAGCTTGGAGTGGTGGTGGACTCTGAGAGGGGTGCTTTCTGTGGGGGGGGCAAAGAAGTTGAAGAGGACCCTGCAGGTGCACCTGTGGACGAAGAGGCAGGTGTAGTAGCTGCTTGAAGGTTAACAGGTGCCAACAACTCGATAATGGCACTGAACCTGGCATTTTCTTGTTGACGTCTGTGATTCTCTTCACGCCTTCGTTCATCGTCTTCCTGTCGCCTCCTGATGTCGTCTTGTCATCGGTTTTCTTCCAAAAACTGAATTAAATGAAGGAAGTCGACACCTGTGGCAGATTGCTGACGTGTGTAGGGGGGGCTAAGGGTGGGTGGGGCCGCTTGATCCACTTCCGGATCCACTTGGAGTCCACGTACTGCACCGACATCCGTCTGAAGTAGGGCTTGTTGGGTATCTGAAGAAAACCCAATAAATTCCTGATCTTCCATATGGCCTGGTTTATTTCTCTCACAATTACTGTAATTAATAAGTGAGCAGAAGAGCAATCGTCTTTAAATGGAAGATATCTGCGAGCGTCTGTGTGTGTGTGTATGCGTTCGTTCGTGCGTGTACTCGGGGCAGGCTGGCTAGCGGGCTGGCGGTTACAGCAGCTCCCCTCGCTGGCTCAGACACTCAGTGCTGGTCGAGACATGAACGGGGATGGATGTCAAAACTTGAGCTCTCCCATAGCTCTTAAAAAGGCTCCCCTCTTTTGTAAAAAGTGCAGGAACATGGGGAAACACTTTAAAGACACTAAAGGGCACACACAACACTGAAAAAGCACTTCACAACACTGCACTGTAAATCCAGGAATATCGTGTTGAGGTACGCGCCAAGATCCACCCACAAGAGGAGTTGACAAGATGGCGGCTCCGAGAGAGATTCTGTGTCCACTCCAATTCTGAATAACGTGATGTCCCAGCTAAACACTGCGCCATGTATGATACTTAGGTGGTCCTTGCACTCAGGGGTAAAGGAAACACTCTGATGTCAAGTCCGTAAGTTCTATTCCTGGTACAAACACAAAGGAGTTAAGACAAGGGTAAACAGCGTCCTGTCTTGGAATCTCTCTGGGTATCTCTCTCTGCCATGTGCCCAAAGCATGAACTAACACTCAGTGACAAAAGGGAGTGTGATTATAAAACATATAATACAGAGACCTGAATCAATAATGGTAAATAGTACAGAGTTACATATTACAGCCATATTCGTCTCATATATCTACAGGGGACACAGCCCACGAGTCCAGGACCTAGGATGAGATCACAGCCAGAATTTGACGAACAGCGGGGTAGCTAGATAGTGACTATATGGCGGCTGGGTTGAATCTGCCCTGACCCAGATAGTAGCTGCCGTTCTCACCTCTGTCCAACTGCCCCAAGTGTCGTCTGCACCAGCAAACGAGCGAGTTAGCAGCGGTAACCAGCAGGAAGATCGTTTCCGCCCTTACATTAGGTGCCCCAGATATAGTATTCCCTCGTATGAACAATATAAGATTTTGACTTCTTCCCTTTTCTTTAACATTATTATTAACAAGAGGGATAGTAGAAAGAGAAGTAGGAACCGGATGAACTGTATACCCTCCACTTTCTGCAGCAATTGCTCATGCTGGTGCTTCCGTTGACTAGGGGATTTTTCGCTTCATTTGGCTGGTGTCTCATCTATTTTGGGTGCAGTAAATTTTATAACAACTGCCATTAATATACGAAGAAAAGGTATAACAATAGACCGAATACCATTATTTGTATGATCAGTATTTATTACGGCTGTACTTTCACTTCTCTCGCTTCCTGTCCTAGCAGGAGCTATTACTATACTTTTAACAGATCGAAATTTAAATACTTCATTCTTCGACCCAGCAGGAGGGGGAGACCCAGTACTTTACCAACACTTAATCTGATTCTTTGGACACCCAGCTTTTGGTATAACTCTCATATTGTTACACAAGAATCCGGGAAAAAAGAAGCCTTTGGGACTCTAGGAATAATTTAAGCTATAATAGCAATTGGAATTCTTGGTTTTGTTGTATGAGCTCACCACATATTTACTGTAGGTATGGATGTTGATACACGTGCATACTTTACTTCAGCCACAATAATTATTGCGGTTCCTACAGGAATTAAATTTTTTAGATGATTAGGTACCTTTCAAGGCACCCAAATCAACTACAGCCCATCTCTGCTTTGAGCGCTAGGTTTTATTTTTATTTATACAGTTGGTGGTCTTACAGGAGTAGTTCTTGCTAATTCATCTATTGATATTATTCTTCATGATACATATTATGTTGTTGCACACTTTCATTATGTATTATCAATAGGTGCAGTTTTTGGTATCTTCGCAGGAATTGCTCACTGATTCTCTCTTTTTACGGGTCTATCTATAAATCCTAAATGATTAAAAATTCACTTTTTAACAATATTTACAGGAGTAAACATCACTTTCTTCCCACAAAATTTCTTAGGATTCAATGGGATACCACGACGATATTCTGATTATCCTGATGCATTTACTGCATGAAATGTCCTTTCCTCAATTGGGTCAATAATTTCTCTTGTAGCCTTTCTTAGATTCATTATTATTGTACGAGAAGCCTTGGTAGTAAAACGAACAGTTATATTTTCAATATTTTTACCTACTTCAATTGAATGACAGCATGCTTATCCCCCAGCTGACCACAGTTATATAGAAATCCCTATAATTACTATCTGCTAAAATGACAGATAGATGTGCAGGATATAAGCTCCTGTTAGGGAAAATTATTTCCTTTTAGTATTTGGCAACATGAGGTCACCTAGGATTCCAAGACAGTGCGTCACCCCTTATAGAGCAACTTATTTTCTTTCATGAGCATACTATGGTTGTACTAATTTTAATTACTACTTTTGTTGGTTACATAATAGCCGCTATATTTTCCAACGCTTTTATTAATCGATTCCTACCTGAAAACCAAACAATTGAAGTAATTTGAACAATCCTTCCTGCTATCATTCTTGTTTTTATTGCCCTTCCTTCGCTTCGATTACTTTATCTATTAGATGAAGTTAATAATCCTAGAATTACTCTTAAGACTATTGGGCATCAATTATATTAAAGATATGAATATTCAGACTTTTTGCAAGTAGAGTTTGACTCATGTATAACTCCATCTAACGAACTAGATTTATCTGGGTTTCGCCTTTTGGACGTGGATAATCGAACTGTGCTACCTATAAATACACAAGTTCGTATGTTATTCTCTCTTGAACTGTTCCAGCACTAGGAGTAAAAGCAGATGCAATTCCTGGGCGTCTTAACCAAATCAGATTTATGGTTAACCGACCAGGATTATTTTTTGGACAGTGCTCAGAAATTTGCGGAGCTAACCATAGATTTATACCAATTGTAGTAGAAAGTGTCAGTCTCAACTTTTTTAAATTGAATCTCCTCCTCAGCCGATCTATCACTGAAAGCAAGTATAGGTCTTTCAAACCTATCATAGTAGAGGCGCCTACTTCTGGTGAAAAAAGTTAGTTCACTAATAATGTGAGCTTGTCAAGCTCAAGTAATTCCACTGGAATACGTTTTGATGCCTCAAATAGCACCTCTTTTATGGTTAAATCTATTTTTTATATTCCTTATTGGATTTCTTTTATTTTTTATTATAAACTATTTTATAAAATCTCCGCTTAAAATATCTCCTTCAATTGAATTAAATTCTCAACATCAAAAAACCTGAAAATGATAACAAGACTATTTTCTATTTTTGAGCCATCTTCAAGAATCTTCTCATTATCAATTAATTGATTATCAACTTTTGTTGGGTTACTTTTTATTCCTTACCTTTATTGAGCACTAGTTTGGTCTAAAATTATGCAACTTCTTCATAATGAGTTTCAAGCTATTTTAGGGCAAGCCACTAAAGGTTCAACTATTTTATTTATTTCTTTATTTAGATTTATTATATTTAATAACACTCTGGGTCTTCTCCCATGCGTATTTACTAGATCTAGGCATCTTGCAATAACTCTTACGCTTGCTCTACCTTTGTGACTCACTTTAATTTTATTTGGTTGAATCAACCACACCCAACATATACTTGCTCATATATTACCTCAGGGGACCCCAGGTCTTCTAATACCATTTATGGTATTAGTAGAAACTTTAAGAAATATTATTCGACCAGGAACTTTAGCCGTTCGACTCGCAGCTAATATAATTGCCGGGCATCGTTTATTGACACTTTTAGGCAACATAGGCCCTTCTTTGTCTTTAACTTTAGTGTCATTCTTAATGTTAGCTCAAATCCTTCTTTTAATACTAAAATCTGCTGTTGCAATAATTCAATCATATGTATTTGCTGTCCTAAGGACTTTATACGCCAGAGAAGTTAACTAATGTCATCATCACACGGACACCACGCTTACCACTTAGTTGATATAAGACCCTGACCCTTAACAGGGTCAGTGAGAGCCATAATGTTAACCACAGGCCTTGTTAAATGATTTCACCAACTTAACATGGACTTGTTACTCCTAAGATTTTTAGCTACTATTTTAACAATAATTCAATGATGGCGAGATGTAACACGTGAAGGAACCTACCAGGGACTTCACACCCAAGTTGTAATAAAAGGGCTTCGTTGAGGGATAATTCTCTTTATTGTATCAGAAATATTATTCTTTTTTTCTTTTTTTTGGGCATTCTTTCATAGTAGGCTTTCACCGACAATTGAAATTGGAATATGTTGGCCACCAGTTGGTATTCAACCTTTTAATCCTTTCCAGATTCCGCTTTTAAACACAACGATTCTCTTATCATCTGGAGCTACCGTGACATGAGCACATCATGCTATTACTAGATCAAATCATTCAGAAGCAATTCAAAGTCTTGCTTTAACTATTTTTTTAGGAATTTATTTTTCTGCTCTTCAAGCTTTTGAATATGTAGAAGCTTCATTTACAATTGCAGACTCTGTCTATGGATCCACTTTTTTGTAGCAACTGGTTTCCATGGGCTTCATGTTATTATTGGAACTTCCTTTTTAGCTATTAGTTTTTACCGACTTTATAAATGTCACTTTTCTTCAGACCATCATTTTGGTTTTGAAGCAGCTGCTTGATACTGACACTTTGAAGATGTTGTATGATTATTTTTATATATCTTTATCTATTGATGAGGAGGTTAATTATTTTTTTAATATAACAAGTATATTTGGCTTCCAACCAAAAAGCCTAGAATTTCTAGAAAAATTAATTTTCATTATATTTATCGTAATCTCAACAACTTTTGTA
>NW_024730668.1:7171229-7181641 GCF_018991925.1 Homarus americanus
CCCTCTTTAAAATTGCTAATGGAGCTTTAGTAGATATACCTATTCCAAGAAATATCTCAACATTCTGAAACTTTGGATCTTTATTAGGTTTATGTTTAGTTGTTCAAATTGTTACGTGGGTTTTTCTTGCTATACATTATACTGCACATATTGATTTAGCTTTCTCTAGTGTTGCTCATATTTGTCGAGATGTAAACTACAGCTGACTTCTTCGGACACTCCATGCTAATGGGGCTTCTTTTTTCTTCATTTGTCTCTACTTACATATTGGACGTGGTATATACTACGGGTCCTATTTATTTTTTCATGCTTGAATAGTGGAAGTTGTTATTTTATTTATAGTTATAGCAACAGCTTTTCTAGGATATGTTTTACCTTGAGGTCAAATATCTTTCTGAGGTGCAACAGTTATTACTAACCTTTTTTTCTGCTATCCCCTATATTGGAACAGAACTTGTTCAATGAATCTGAGGCGGATTTGCAGTAGATAATGCAACACTAACCCGATTTTTTACAATTCATTTTTTGTTACCATTTTTAGTAGCAGCTGCAACTCTTATTCATATCCTGTTTATCCACCAAACTGGAGCTAATAACCCACTTGGAATTGCAAGACATATTGATAAAGTTCCGTTTCATCCTTATTTTACTTTAAAGATGTTGTTGGATTTATAGTTATACTAACTGCACTAATTTTGCTAACTCTTCTAAACCCTTACCTCCTTGGAGATCCTGATAATTTTGTGCCAGCTAACCCACTAGTAACACCAGCCCATATTCAACCTGAATGATATTTCTTATTTGCGTATGCCATCCTATGGTCAATTCCAAACAAACTGGGAGGAGTAATTGCTCTAGCCATATCAAATGCAATTTTAATAATTTTATCTTTTACCCATACTTCTAAATTTCGAAGCCTAACCTTTTATCCTCTTAATCAATTTCTGTTTTGGGCTTTAATTGCAATTGTAATTCTGCTAACCTGAATTGGAGCTCGACCTGTTGAGGATCCTTTTGTTTTTACAGGACAAATCCTAACAGTTGTCTATTTCCTTTACTATATTATTAATCCTCTTTCGCTCTTATTATGAGATAAACTACTTGACTGACAGTTTAGTTTATTTAAAACAGATGTTTTGAAAACATCAATAAGGACACTAAAACGTCTTAACTGCCATTACATTTTCAATATACTAAATAAGTTATAAACTAAATTATAAAACAGTAGCATAATATTTTTATTCCTATAAACAAAATTAAATAATTAAGAGAAACTGGTAAAAATCTTTTTGAAGCTAATCCTATTAGCTTGTCAAAACGAAGACGAGGAAGAGTTCCTCGAACTCAAATAAATGCAAATCTTACCCCTACCAACTTTGCATAAAAAAGGGGTCTAGAAGGACCTCCACCGAAAAATAATAATGCAAATAATGCACTTATAAACAAAATTCTAACATACTCAGCTATAAAAATTAAAGTGAAACCGCCTCTTCTGTATTCAGTATTATATCCCGACACCAACTCTGATTCGCCTTCTGCAAAGAAGTATGTCTGTGTGTTTGTTTGTTTGTGTGTCCGCACGAGAATCTCGGAAACTACTTTACCGATGTGTAGTGATGATGGATGGTGTTATATGTAGTGATGATGATGGATTGTTATATGTAGTGATGATGGATGATGTTATATATAGTGATGATGGATGTTGTTATATGTAGTCATGATGGGTGGTGTTATATGTAGCAGTGATGACGGATGGTGTTATATGTATTGATGATGGATAGTGTTATATGTAGTGATGATGGATGGTGTTATATGTAGTGATGATGGAAGATGTTATATGTAGTGATGATGGGTGGTGTTATATGTAGTGATGATGGATGGTGTTATATGTAGTGATGATGGATGGTGTTATATGTAGTGATGATGGATGGTGTTATATGTAGTGATGATGGATGGTGTTATATGTGGTGATGTTGGGTGGTGTTATATGTAGTTATGATGGATGGTGTTATATGTAGTGATGATAGGTGGTGTTATATGTAGTGATGATAGGTGGTGTTATATGTAGTGATGATAGGTGGTGTTATATGTAGTGATGATGGATGGTGTTATATGTAGTGATGATGGATGGTGTTATGTGTAGTGATGATGGATGATGTTATATGTAGTGATGATTAGACAATAAAATAATAACAGTTTTATGCTAGAAAAATATACTTTGCTGTACCGTTGTAGTGAAAAACATGGTGGAACTTACATACACCGTTAATGAATTATTGATGGAAGAAGAAGTTTTGGGGACTCAACAGTGAGACAATGTGGAGCCTCCCGGAGGGTGGCGTCCTACCGTGGCCTAGTGGATGAGCCGCCCTGAGCGACAGGAAATAGATCAGGAAAGGGAATCCCGTCTTAATGCTAACAGAAAGCGAACAGCAGACAGTCGGTCACAGGAAACAGATCAGGAAAGAGAATCCCATCTTAATGCTAACAGAAAGCGAACAGCGGACAGTCGGTCACAGGAAACAGATGACGAAAGGGAATCCCGTCTTAATGCTGAAATCTGCGGGATCCAGAATTCTAAGAAGGAATACACAGTGGCATCCACTTGCAAGAGCAGCATTTAACTATGACAATGAGATAGAATATGAAAAATATCCCTCTGTTGTCAATGGCAACATGGATAAGAAATGTGAACACTGCGGTGCAAAGAAGTATAAAGGAGAATCTGCTGGATTGTGCTGCTCTCATGGGAAAGTATGACTGCTGTAGGTTATGTATCTAAGCTACTGTGCCGAGTAGCAACCTTGTATATAAGCTACTGTGCCGAGTAGCACCTATGTATATAATTACGTGGCAACACTGCACGTGTTATGTGGCAACATTGCCCCGAGGCTGCCATATGGCAAGGCAGTCTCAGTCTGACTGTGTGAGCCGTGCATGGCACACGCTAGTCACCACTTGTATGTCTCCTATCCCTTAATAAACAGACTTCAGTGTTACCCGGTGTTTCCCTACCCATCACTGCATTCTTCAGGGAACACTTGTAACCATCATGGCGCAGTGACTAGGATCTGTGGACTTACAAGTGTGTAAACAATGCCGACGGTTACTTCTGCCGGCGATATGCGCGTCGACTCATAGTGTGTTGTGTTGTGTTGCACTGTGTTTCGCCGCGATGTGCAGTGTTGAGCCGTCACAGTGCTTTTTAGTGACGGTGGCAGTGTTAGTGTCAGTGTATTAGTGTGTGTCTAGAGCTGAGAGTTGAGCATTGGCCTGTTTTTTGTGGTACCCACGGAGCACGCAGGCGTACACCCTTCTCGTGTGACATCCCGGGAGACACTGACGGTCTCACCCCCCCGCCGCGTCTCTAGCCACCGGCATTAAGGCCACCACGAAGTGCTCTCTCAGACACACACACACACGCACGCACGCACTCACTCACGGACAGAACAGTGGACTCTATGCGTTATTTCTGCGCTGTTTATGTCATATATATGTGGTTCGAGCTGTTGAGGCGCCACTTTATATACTAAACAGTGCAGTCCACACACACATAAAGATGGGCGGTAAGAAGGGACAACGTCAAGATGGGAGACACGACTCCCCACCACCTTCTCTTCCACCGGGCGCAGACTCTCATCCTCCACCTCCAGTGACGGACATTGCCACAATTCTGAGGTAGATGGACGACCGGGACGGGCGACGTAGAGAGATGGAACTTCAGAGGGAGGAGACACGAAGAGAGGAGGAAAAGTCGCGTTTTGATGCACTATTGGCGACCCTGGTACTAACCCACCCTCCCTCACTCGCGGACCAAGGCGCCAATATCCTACCTCCTCCACCACACCAGCGTCCTCCAGGTACTCTTGCCTCCAAACAAACAGCTCCCAAGGCATCTGTTCAACCCCCACCTGCCCTCTCACCAGACGTCACGTTTCAGCTTTTTCGTGAGTGGAGGCGGCGTTGAACAGATTACTCAACGATGGTGGACCTTGACTGCATGCCTCCAAACAAACAGCTCATCCAACTGCGGATGTGTTTGTCGCTGGAGACCCAGAGAGTTTTGGAGCACACGTTGCAAGTGCCTCCCGATTCTACATCTTCAGTGACGGATGTGCTCGACCTTTTACAGGAGCACGTTAAAGGTCGGAATAACGAGGCCTTGCGTCGCCGCGCCTTCACCAGCTGCAAGCAGGCGGAGAACGAATCCTTTGACGACATTTTTGTACGCTTGAAGAGTTTGTCAGAGGAGATCGACGTCTGCAAGGCGCACAGCCGGGAATGTGAGGAAGCCTGGATCAAGCACGGGATCTTGGCAGGTGTCAGGCAGGAAGAGTTGGTGCAGCGACTCATCTCCCTGGACGCTTCCTCCACACTCCAGGTGGTAGTGACTGAATGTCGGTCGTACGAGGCCACCAAGTCCGCCACCTCTGCCTTACGGCCCCTCCTGCTGTGAGAGCTATCTCACAGTACAAGAAGGGTAAGAAGGCGGCCAACAACGTGAAAGCTGCCGCACGTTCTTCCACGCCTCCGCCTAGTGCTTCCTGTGGCAGCTGTGGAAAGCAGCATGGCCCCAAGACTTGCCCGGCCGCCGACGCACTGTGTCGTGGATGTGACCGTAAGGGCCATTGGTCTAACACAGACAGGTGCCCTGCACGAGGCCGCAAGTGTCAGGCCTGTGGTCGCTATGGACACTACGACAAGTGCTGCCGCCAACCCAAGCCCAAAAGCCCGAGACGAGGAGGAAAGCAGCGCACTTCCCTCGGGGTGGTTCGCACGCAGCCCTCTCCAGATGGCCCACGCAGCCCCAAGCAGCAGCGGAGTCACATCAGGAGGGTGGAATCGACCACACGCCCCAGGGCTACCCCTTCCCCTACCATCCGCGTCGTCGTCACACACGGTGATGTGTCGGGTCACATCGAGGTGATACCTGACACCGGCGCCGATATTACGGTGATTGGGTTGAAGCACCTCCAGAAACTGGGCCTCAACAAACGCGGCCTGGGACCACCGCCGCAGCTGCAGTACTACAATGCAGATGGTTCCCAGATGCCGGACGCTGTGATCTCCTTTCAAGTGGAGATCACTTACGGCGACAGGTCGTGTCACGGATGGTTCGACGTGCGGCCTACTCTCGCTACACCCTTGTTGTCGTGGGAGCACTGTACGGAGTTAGGCGTGGTGCCCAGAGACTTTCCTGACCAGATCCCAGCTGCTCGGTACACCGCCAGCAGGGTGCGTGAATCAACGAGCGACGCGCCTGGTGCTGCCGCACAGAGCTGCCCAGAACCTGTGTCCACTCCCACCCACACAGGACGCTCCCCTGCCCAGATCTTGTATCGTCACCCTCTCCGCTGTTACGTTCCTGCACACGCCAAGGCCTTCGCGAAGGAGGGGCAGACCAGAGCTGAGAGCTGCGACCACCGCGCCGCTACATGTGCCCAGGACGCCAAGGCTTGGTATGACGACCGTGCCCGCCATCTTCAGCCGCTGGAGATTGGTGCCCTTGTCCGAGTCCAGGACCCGACGACGACACGTTGGGACAAGGTGGGCATAGTGATGGGCGTCGGCCGGTCGCGGGACTACAAGGTCAGGATGCCGAGCGGCCGTGTCTGGTGGAGGAACCGCCGCTTCCTCCGGCCAGTCCCACCCCCTGCTGCTGGCCCCCTGAGCGAGGACGAGTCCCCTACACCTCACGAGGATCCGCCCCACAGTGCACCTCGACGCTCAGAGCGACTTAGGACTAAGAAGTCCGCTCAAGACAAAGACTATGAGCGTGAGGGGGGGAGGGAGATGTAGGTTATGTATCTAAGCTACTGTGCCAAGTAGCAACCTTGTATATAAGCTACTGTGCCGAGTAGCACCTATGTATATAATTACGTGGCAACACTGCACGTGTTATGGGGCAACATTGCCCTGAGGCTGCCATATGGCAAGGCAGTCTCAGTCTGAATGTGTGAGCCGTGCATGGCACACGCTAGTCACCACTTGTATTTCTCCTATCCCTTAATAAACGGACTTCAGTGTTACCCGGTGTTTCCCTACCCATCACTGCATTCTTCAGGGAACACTTGTAACCATCAACTGCCAAATTTGGAAAAACCACCACTACCATTGAAGACTATCATGCTGGGAACAACCCCAAAGTCAAAACACTTCTTGGAAAATATACGGCGCCATAAGCTCGTTGAACAGGCTTTGTGTGAAATATAACAGAGTCTAGGACTGCCTTTAGTTGTCCTGGTGGCCCAGAGGTAGCGTTCCCTGGTCACAATTATACGATCGTGGGTTCGAATCCTGGTGGGGTGAGGTGTTGATTAAATGTAGATGTCCGCGTGCTTTATTGGGGTAATGAAATATATATGGATCCTCGTGTTTCGGTGCCGGATTTGGTAAAACGTTGCTCTGATCACCTAAGAGGCACGGGTGGTCCCCATTTGAGGTTCACGGCGCCATAAGCTCGTTGAACAGGCTTTGTGTGAAATATAACAAAGTCTACGACTGCTTTTAGTGTCCTGGTGGCCCAGAGGTAGCGTTCCCCGGTCACAATTATACGATCGCGGGTTCGAATCCTGGTGGGGTGAGGTGTTGATTATATGTAGAAGTCCTCGTGCTTTATTGGGCTAATGATATATATATATATATATATATATATATATATATATATATATATATTCAACACCTCAACCCGCCAGGATTCGAACCCACTGCCCACTAGCCCATGACTGTGACCGGGGAACGCTAACCGCTGGACCACTAGGATACTAAAAGCAGTCCTAGACTTTGTTATATTTCACACAAAGCCTGTTCAACGAGCTTATCGCGCCGTGAACCTCTAATGGGGACTATCCGTATCACGTAGGTGGTGAGAGTAACGTTTTACCGTCCAGCATTAATCAGATCCTGAGGTTGAGGTGTTGATTGTATGTAGAAGTCCACGTGCTGTTGAACAATGAAATATATATATATATATATATATGTATATATGTATATATATATATATATTTATATATATATATATATATATATATATATATATATATATATATATATATATACATATATATATATATATATATATATATATATATATATATAAGAGTGTGTATATATATATATATATATATATATATATATATATATATATATATATATATATATATATCATGTAAATCCACAATGAAAACGTGGATAAGATAAATCTTGATAAAATCACACGGGAAAATGGAAACAACGGAGTACCTTAGCTTTCGTCTTTATTCAAGACATCTTCAGAGGCAACTGGATTACATGGACAGAGAGAGGCTTAAATATACAGGGTGACCTAAAAACATGAGGTCAGGTCATAATGATGACATCCACTAATCCACACACCAACACACACGTGTGATTTTATCAAGATATATATATATATATATATATATATATATATATATATATATATATATATATATATATATATATATATATATATATATATATATATATGTATATATAATATTCAGAAATTTCAGTTTAATTTCAAACGCCGCGCCATTGGCGATACTGAGTTCAAGGTCGTCTGAGGGAAGACAACGCTCCTGCACGTAGTGAGAATTTCTGGAACTAGGCCTATACAATATTAAATGTAATTTACCGAATTAATATGGAGGCGAATTATGAAATGAAATATCAGTGAGTAAATTAAAAATAATTGTAGATCGGTTCTCAGTCTAAAAATGTTACGTGTGTCCCAACGAAGCTACTAGTTATGCGGGAAAATATATCACGTAGGCCTAGGCTTGGGAAAGCACGAGCCTGGCTGTTTCTCAGTCACACAAAAGCAATTGGACAGACAGGACGTCCCTGTGCGTCCGTCCACAAACGGTCGCGTGGTCTAGTCACCTGTGTTGCGCTATTGCAGTATAACAAGTAAGTCTCATTCGATCTCAGACAGGGTTTAGATAGGGCAGTGATAAAATTAACAATAGCTAACATTGAGTTCATTCCAGGGTTTCCGTCACAACCCACTTGACTGCGAGAGATTGACTGCCCTTAGAGACTACCGTTGATGATTGATGATTAGCGATTGTCGCAGTTGGAACGATCAGTGCAGGCTTGTCACTGGTCAGCTGGGTTAGCCAGAGATCTCCGAAGTGAAACCAGCTGTCTGGGTGCACAACTGACGATCGTCTGGGGTCGCCAGATCTCTTCTAACTCGGCTCGCAATATCACATATCTTCAAGCAGTTAGTGAAAACCTTTTACTGCGAGAAGTTGAAGCTTCTCTCCACTGAATAAGGGCCGATTGGCTCACTCTCTTCCCGCCCATAGATGCACTGAGAGTACACTGAGGCTATTTGAGTAAATTAATGGTCACACACTGTGACCAGGAGTCTAGGGGATACCTAGAGAAACATTTTATCTCCCTTATTATGGGTATATGTTGAGTTGGGTGAAGCGTGGTTCACGGGTATTTTGTGGACCCAGAAACTTCTTAATAAGAGTGATAATACTTTTGTGTGTAGTTAATATTTCTTAAATATATTTGATAGTATTGTTTTTTTTTAATGTTGTGTCACCAATTGATGCCAGAGAATGAGGGAACTTTTTCAGATGAGTTTTCCCCCTTATGTTGCAAGTGATACTGTGATTTAGTTCCTTTAATGCATTTAATATTTCTTTATAAATTCAATCTCAGGTATAACCTTTGGTTCCCAGAGTAGTGTTTGAGTTAGGTTAGGAGGTGTGCATTTGTTGGGTTAATATTATTTTATTGAGTTCCCTTTAGGCCTATTCATGGTAGATTTAATACATTCTTATTTTTTTACACCATTTTCTCAGTGCTTGATATAATTTTGTTGAGTGCCCCTAAGGCCTATTCACGGTGGATTTAATAATTTCTTATCTTATTACCATTTTCTCAGTGGTTGATATTATTTTGTTGAAAACCATTAAGGCCTGTTTCATGTGTGCAAGCAACACTTCTTCATACTTTGAATTTAGTGTTGTCTAATGAGGCATTGTCTGAGTTTCTAATAATTTCAATATCATATATAACTTTTATTCCCCAGAATAGTGTTTTAATTTCAGGTTAAGAGGCGTACATATGTTGGTGTACCATTATTTGATTGTGTCTGTAGTGTCTAAATTTTACAGTGTGTCTCATTCATTCCAATCACAGATGCTATCCTTCCACGGGTCACGGAGAATTCATTTTGCTAGTAAATTTAAGTGTTCTTGTGCTGGTTTGGGTTTTTTTCTCAAAGGGGCGCTTCCATTGCAATTTCCATCTAATAATTAATAAACCCCAAGTCAAGTGACAAATTAAAGTTCCAGTAATTCCGACCGGTTACATATATATATATATATATATATATATATATATATATATATATATATATATATATATATATATATATATATATATATATATATATATATATATATATATATATATATATATATATATATATATATATATATATATATATATATATATATATATATATATATATATATATATATATATATATATGCAAGTAAATCACTGTAGGTGCGCGTGATCCAGGTATATGCTGATAACCACAAGGAAAAAGAAAACACGAAGTTCCCAAGCGCTTTCGTGTAATTCACATCTTCAGGGGTGAGTACAGACTAAGTAGAAGTTCAGAACAAGTTATATATATACAATACAGTATATATACAGAGGAGGGTGAGATCAAGTCCACAGAGGTATAGGTAATGACCCTACTAATCTTCACAAAAGCACCGCAGCGGTCGGTAGTCAGGTCAGAGGGAGAGACTGACTCAACCTTCTCACCTGGTTACAAATATTCTTAATTACAAAATTGTCCAATTTGTACATACCATTACTCAAATTCATGTTAACGGATTCGGTATGTTTAATGAGACTAGATTCTATAATGTTCCTACTGTCAATTGAATTACAAGGTAATATTGAGGAGGCATTATCCCAGTCAATGTAATGTTTATTATCCCTCAGATGAACAAACAGAGCATTGGATTCCTGGCCTGTCCTAACACTATATTTATGCTGTTTAAGTCGAGTTACAAGATCTTTACCTGTCTGGCCTAAGTAAAACATTACATTCCTTGCAAGGGACTTTATAAATGCAGCCATATATATATATATATATATATATATATATATATATATATATATGTATATATATATATATATATAAAATATATATATATATATAATATATAATAAATATATAATATATATATATAATATATATATATATATATATATATATATATATATATAAAATATATATATATATATAATATATAATAAATATATATTATATAATATATATATATATATAATATATATATATATATATATATATATATATATATATATATATATATATATATATAATATATATATATATATAATATATA
>NW_024730668.1:7181741-7264763 GCF_018991925.1 Homarus americanus
AACATACTCAGCTATAAAAATTAAAAGTGAAACCGCCTCTTCTGTATTCAGTATTATATCCCGACACCAACTCTGATTCGCCTTCTGCAAAGTATGTCTGTGTGTTTGTTTGTTTGTGTGTCACGAGAATCTCAAACACTTCTTTACCGATGTGTAGTGATGATGGATGGTGTTATATGTAGTGATGATGATGGATTGTTATATGTAGTGATGATGGATGATGTTATATATAGTGATGATGGATGTTGTTATATGTAGTCATGATGGGTGGTGTTATATGTAGCAGTGATGACGGATGGTGTTATATGTATTGATGATGGATAGTGTTATATGTAGTGATGATGGATGGTGTTATATGTAGTGATGATGGAAGATGTTATATGTAGTGATGGGTGGTGTTATATGTAGTGATGATGGATGGTGTTATATGTAGTGATGATGGATGGTGTTATATGTAGTGATGATGGATGGTGTTATATGTAGTGATGATAGGTGGTGTTATATGTAGTGATGATGGATGGTGTTATATGTAGTGATGATGGATGGTGTTATATGTAGTGATGATGGATGGTGTTATATGTGGTGATGTTGGGTGGTGTTATATGTAGTTATGATGGATGGTGTTATATGTAGTGATGATAGGTGGTGTTATATGTAGTGATGATAGGTGGTGTTATATGTAGTGATGATAGGTGGTGTTATATGTAGTGATGATGGATGGTGTTATATGTAGTGATGATGGATGGTGTTATGTGTAGTGATGATGGATGATGTTATATGTAGTGATGATTAGACAATAAAATAATAACAGTTTTATGCTAGAAAAATATACTTTGCTGTACCGTTGTAGTGAAAAACATGGTGGAACTTACATACCGTTAATGAATTATTGATGGAAGAAGAAGTTTTGGGGACTCAACAGTGAGACAATGTGGAGCCTCCCGGAGGGTGGCGTCCTACCGTGGACCTAGTGGATGAGCCGCCCTGAGCGACGAAATAGATCAGGAAAGGAATCCCGTCTTAATGCTAACAGAAAGCGAACAGCAGACAGTCGGTCACAGGAAACAGATCAGGAAAGAGAATCCCATCTTAATGCTAACAGAAAGCGAACGGACAGTCGGTCACAGGAAACAGATGACGAAAGGGAATCCGTCTTAATGCTGAAATCTGCGGATCCAGAATTCTAAGAAGGAATACACAGTGGCATCCACTTGCAAGAGCAGCATTTAACTATGACAATGAGATAGAATATGAAAAATATCCTCTGTTGTCAATGGCAACATGGATAAGAAATGTGAACACTGCGGTGCAAAAGTATAAAGGAGAATCTGCTGGATTGTGCTGCTCTCATGGGAAAGTATGACTTGCTGTAGGTTATATCTAAGCCATCAAAGCCGAGTAGCAACCCTGTATATAAGCTACTGTGCCGAGTAGCATTTATATATATTATCACGTGGCAACACTGCACGTTATGTGGCAACATTGCCCCGAGGCTGCCATATGGCAAGGCAGCCTCAGTCTGACTGTGTGAGCCGTGCATGGCACACACTAGTCACCACTTGTATTTCTCTCATCCATAATAAACGGACTTCAGTGTTACCCGGTGTTTCCCTACCCATCACTGCATTCTTCAGGGAACACTTATAACCATCATGGTGCAGTGATTGGGATCTGTGGACTTACAAGTGTGTAAACAATGCCGAGACAGTTACGTCTGCCGGTGATGAGTCGACTCATAGTGTGTTGTGTTGTGTTGTGTTGCGCTGTGTTTCGCCGCGATGTGCAGTGTTGGGCCGTCACAGTGCGTTTTACTGACGGTGGCAGTGTTAGTGTCAGTATATTAGTGTGTGTCTAGAGCTGAGAGTTGAGCATTGGCCTGTTTTTTAGTGGTACCCACGGAGCACGCAGGCATACACCCTTCTCGTGTGACATCCCGGGAGACACTGACGGTCTCACCCCCACCCCCGCCGCGTCTCTAGCCACCGGCATTAAGACCACCACGAAGTGCTCTCTCAGACACACTCACACACACACACGCACGCACGCACTCACTCACGGACAGAACAGTGGACTCTATGCGTTATTCTGCGCTGTTTATGTCATATATATGTGGTTCGAGGTGTTGAGGCGCCACTTTATATACTAAACAGTGCAGTCCACGCACACACAAAGATGGGCGGTAAGAAGGGACAACGTTAAGTTGGGAGACACGACTCCCCACCACCTTCCCCTCCACAGGGCGCAGACTCTCATCCTCCACCTCCAGTGACGGACATTGCCACAATTCTGAGGTGGATGGACGACCGGGACGAGAGACGCAGAGAGATGAAACTTCAGAGGGAGGAGACACGAAGAGAGGAGGAAAAGTTGCGTTTTGAGGCACTATTGGCGACCCTGGCACTAACCCACCCTCCCTCACTCACAGGTAGCGCGCTTCAAGGCGCCAGTACACTCCCTCCTCCACCACACCAGCGTCCTCCAGGTACTCTTGCCTCCAAACAAACAGCTCCCAAGGCATCTGTTCAACCCCCACCCGCCCTCTCACCAGACGTCACGTTTCAGCTTTTTCATGAGTGGAGGCGGCGTTGGACAGATTACTCCACGATGGTGGACCTTGACAGCATGCCTCCGAACAAACAGCTCATCCAACTGCGGATGTGTTTGTCGCTGGAGACCCAGAGAGTTTTGGAGCACACGTTGCAAGTGCCTCCCGATTCTACATCTTCAGTGACGGATGTGCTCGACCTTTTACAGGAGCACGTTAAAGGACGGAATAACGAGGCTTTGCGTCGCCGCGCCTTCACCAGCTGCAAGCAGGCGGAGAACGAATACTTTGACGACTTTTTTGTTCGCTTGAAGAGTTTGTCAGAGGAGATCGACGTCTGCAAGGCGCACAGCCGGGAATGTGAGGAAGCCTGGATCAAGCACGGGATCTTGGTAGGTGTCAGGCAGGAAGAGTTGGTGCAGCGACTCATCCCCCTGGACGCTTCCTCCACACTCCAGGTGGTAGTGACTGAATGTCGGTCGTACGAGGCGACCAAGTCCGCCACCTCTGCCTTACGGGCCCCACCTGCTGTGAGAGCTATCTCACAGTACATGAAGGGTAAGAAGGCGGCCAACAACGTGAAGGCTGCCACACGTTCTTCCACGCCTCCGCCTAGTGCTTCCTGTGGCAGCTGTGGAAAGCAGCATGGCCCCAAGACATGCCCGGCCGCCGACGCACTGTGTCGTGGATGTGACCGTAAGGGCCACTGGTCTAACACAGACAGGTGCCCTGCACGAGGCCGCAAGTGTCAGGCCTGCGGTCGCTATGGACACTATGACAAGTGCTGCCGCCAACCCATGCCCAAAAGCCCGAGACGAGGAGGAAAGCAGCGCACTTCTCTCGGGGTGGTTCGCACGCAGCCCCCTCCAGATGGCCCACGCAGCCCCAAGCAGCAGCGGAGTCACATCAGGAGGGTGGAATCGACCACACGCCCCAGGGCTACCCCTTCCCCCACCATCCGAGTCGCCGTCACACACGGTGATGTGTCGGGTCACATCGAGGTGATACCGGACACCGGCGCTGATACTACGGTGATTGGGTTGAAGCACCTCCAGAAACTGGGCCTCACCAAACGCGACCTGGGACCACCGCCGCAGCTGCAGTACTACAATGCGGACGGTTCCCCGATGCCAGACGCTGTGGGCTCCTTTCAAGCAGAGATCACCTACGGCGACAGGTCGTGTCATGGATGGATCGACGTGCAGCCTACTCTCGCTACACCCTTGTTGTCGTGGGAGCACCTCAAGGAGTTATGCGCGGTGCCCAGAGACTTTCCCGAGCAGATCCCAGCTGCTCGTTACACCGCCAGCAGGGTGCGTGAGTCGAGCGACGCGCCTGGCGCTGCCGCACAGAGCTGCCCAGAACCCGCGTCCACTCCCACCCAGACAGGACGCTCCCCTGCCCAGATCCTGTATGGTCACCCTCTCCGCTCTTGCGTTCCTACACACGCCAAGGCCTTTGCGAAGGACTGGCAGACCAAAGCCGAGAGCTGTGACCGCCGCGCCGCTTCACGTGCCCAGGACGCCAAGGCTCGGTATGACGACCGTGCCCGCCGTCTTCAGCCACTGGAGATTGGTGCCCTTGTCCGCGTCCAGGACCAGACGACGACACGTTGGGACAAGATGGGCATAGTGATGGGCGTCGGCCAGTCGCGGGACTACAAGGTCAGGATGCCGAGCGGCCATGTCTGGTGGAGGAATCGCCGCTTCCTCCGGCCAGTCCCACCCCCTGCTGCTGGCCCCCTGACTGAGGACGAGTCACCTACACCTCACGAGGATCCGCCCCACAGTGCACCTCGACGCTCGGAGCGACTTAGGACTAAGAAGTCCGCTCAAGACAAAGACTATGAGCGTGAGGGGGGAGGGAGATGTAGGTTATGTATATAAGCTACTGTGCCGAGGAGCAACCCTGTATATAAGCTACTGTGCCGAGTAGCATTTATATATATTATCACGTGGCAACACTGCACGTTATGTGGCAACATTGCCCCGAGGCTGCCATATGGCAAGGCAGCCTCAGTCTGACTGTGTGAGCCGTGCATGGCACACACTAGTCACCACTTGTATTTCTCTCATCCATAATAAACGGACTTCAGTGTTACACGGTGTTTCCCTACCCATCACTGCATTCTTCAGGGAACGCTAGTAACCATCAATCCGCCATGCCAAATTTGGAAACCACCACTACCATTGAAGACTATCATGCTGGGAACAACCCCAAAGTCAAAACACTTTGGAAAATATACGGCGCCATAAGCTCGTTGAACAGGCTTTGTGTGAAATATAACAGAGTCTAGGACTGCCTTTAGTTGTCCGAGGCCCAGAGGTAGCGTTCCCTGGTCACAATTATACGATCGTGGGTTCGAATCCTGTGGGGTGAGGTGTTGATTAAATGTAGATGTCCGCGTTTTATTGGGGTAATGAAATATATATGGATCCTCGTGTTTCGGTGCCGGATTTGGTAAAACGTTGCTCTGATCACCTAAGAGTAACGGTGGTCCCCATTTGAGGTTCACGGCGCCATAAGCTCGTTGAACAGGCTTTGTGTAAATATAACAAAGTCTACGACTGCTTTAGTGTCCTGGTGGCCCAGAGGTAGCGTTCCCGTCACAATTATACGATCGCGGGTTCGAATCCTGGTGGGGTGAGTTGATTATATGTAGAAGTCCGTGCTTTATTGGGCTAATGATATATATATATATATATATATATATATATATATATATATATATATATTCAACACCTCAACCCGCCAGGATTCGAACCCACTGCCCACTAGCCCATGACTGTGACCGGGGAACGCTAACCGCTGGACCACTAGGATACTAAAAGCAGTCCTAGACTTTGTTATATTTCACACAAAGCCTGTTCAACGAGCTTATCGCGCCGGGAACTCTAATGGGGACTATCCGTATCACGAGGTGGTGAGAGTAACGTTTTACCAAATCCGGCTTCGAAACATGAGGATCCATATATATTTCATTAGCTCACGCGGACTTCTACATACAATCGAATCCTGGCGGGTTGAGGTGTTGATTGTATGTAGAAGTCCACGTGCTATTGGGCTAATGAAATATATATATATATATATATATATATATATATATATATATATATATATATATATATATATATATATATATATATATATATATATATATATATATATATATATATATATATATATATATATATATATATATATATATATATATATATATATATATATATATATATATATATATATATATATATATATATATATATATATCATGTAAATCCACAATGAAACGTGGATAAGATAAATCTTGATAAAATCACACGGGAAAATGGAAACAACGGAGTACCTAGCTTTCGTCTTTATTCAAGACATCTTCAGAGGCAACTGGATTACATGGACAGAGAGAGGCTTAAATATACAGGGTGACCTAAAACATGAGGTCAGGTCATAATGATGACATCCACTAATCCACACACCAACACACACGTGTGATTTATCAAGATATATATATATATATATATATATATATATATATATATATATATATATATATATATATATATATATATATATATATATATATATATGTATATATAATATTCAGAAATTTCAGTTTAATTTCAAACGCCGCGCCATTGGCGATACTGAGTTCAAGGTCGTCTGAGGGAAGACAACGCTCCTGCACGTAGTGAGAATTTCTGGAACTAGGCCTATACAATATTAAATGTAATTTACCGAATTAATATGGAGGCGAATTATGAAATGAAATATCAGTGAGTAAATTAAAAATAATTGTAGATCGGTTCTCAGTCTAAAAATGTTACGTGTGTCCCAACGAAGCTACTAGTTATGCGGGAAAATATATCACGTAGGCCTAGGCTTGGGAAAGCACGAGCCTGGCTGTTTCTCAGTCACACAAAAGCAATTGGACAGACAGGACGTCCCTGTGCGTCCGTCCACAAACGGTCGCGTGGTCTAGTCACCTGTGTTGCGCTATTGCAGTATAACAAGTAAGTCTCATTCGATCTCAGACAGGGTTTAGATAGGGCAGTGATAAAATTAACAATAGCTAACATTGAGTTCATTCCAGGGTTTCCGTCACAACCCACTTGACTGCGAGAGATTGACTGCCGTTAGAGACTACCGTTGATGATTGATGATTAGCGATTGTCGCAGTTGGAACGATCAGTGCAGGCTTGTCACTGGTCAGCTGGGTTAGCCAGAGATCTCCGAAGTGAAACCAGCTGTCTGGGTGCACAACTGACGATCGTCTGGGGTCGCCAGATCTCTTCTAACTCGGCTCGCAATATCACATATCTTCAAGCAGTTAGTGAAAACCTTTTACTGCGAGAAGTTGAAGCTTCTCTCCACTGAATAAGGGCCGATTGGCTCACTCTCTTCCCGCCCATAGATGCACTGAGAGTACACTGAGGCTATTTGAGTAAATTAATGGTCACACACTGTGACCAGGAGTCTAGGGGATACCTAGAGAAACATTTTATCTCCCTTATTATGGGTATATGTTGAGTTGGGTGAAGCGTGGTTCACGGGTATTTTGTGGACCCAGAAACTTCTTAATAAGAGTGATAATACTTTTGTGTGTAGTTAATATTTCTTAAATATATTTGATAGTATTGTTTTTTTTTAATGTTGTGTCACCAATTGATGCCAGAGAATGAGGGAACTTTTTCAGATGAGTTTTCCCCCTTATGTTGCAAGTGATACTGTGATTTAGTTCCTTTAATGCATTTAATATTTCTTTATAAATTCAATCTCAGGTATAACCTTTGGTTCCCAGAGTAGTGTTTGAGTTAGGTTAGGAGGTGTGCATTTGTTGGGTTAATATTATTTTATTGAGTTCCCTTTAGGCCTATTCATGGTAGATTTAATACATTCTTATTTTTTTACACCATTTTCTCAGTGCTTGATATAATTTTGTTGAGTGCCCCTAAGGCCTATTCACGGTGGATTTAATAATTTCTTATCTTATTACCATTTTCTCAGTGGTTGATATTATTTTGTTGAAAACCATTAAGGCCTGTTTCATGTGTGCAAGCAACACTTCTTCATACTTTGAATTTAGTGTTGTCTAATGAGGCATTGTCTGAGTTTCTAATAATTTCAATATCATATATAACTTTTATTCCCCAGAATAGTGTTTTAATTTCAGGTTAAGAGGCGTACATATGTTGGTGTACCATTATTTGATTGTGTCTGTAGTGTCTAAATTTTACAGTGTGTCTCATTCATTCCAATCACAGATGCTATCCTTCCACGGGTCACGGAGAATTCATTTTGCTAGTAAATTTAAGTGTTCTTGTGCTGGTTTGGGTTTTTTTCTCAAAGGGGCGCTTCCATTGCAATTTCCATCTAATAATTAATAAACCCCAAGTCAAGTGACAAATTAAAGTTCCAGTAATTCCGACCGGTTACATATATATATATATATATATATATATATATATATATATATATATATATATATATATATATATATATATATATATATATATATATATATATATATATATATGCAAATATATCACAGTAGGTGCGCGTGATCCAGGTATATGCTGATAACCACAAGGAAAAAGAAGAAAACACGAAGTTCCCAAGCGCTTTCTTGTAATTCACATCTTCAGGGGTGAGTACAAACTAAGTAGAAGTTCAGAACAAGTTATATATATATTTATATACAGAGGAAGGTGAGTTCAAGTCCACAGAGGTATAGGTAATGACCCTACTAATCTTCACAAAAGCACCGCAGGGGTCGGTAGTCAGGTCAGAGGGAGAGACTGACCCAACCTTCTCACCTGGTTACAAATCTTCTTAATTACAAAATTGTCCAATTTGTACATACCATTACTCAAATTCATGTAAACGGATTCGGTATGTTTAATGAGACTAGATTCTATAATGTTCCTACTGTCAATTGAATTACAAGGTAGATCGTATGTGTTACACCCCATTTACCCATGGTGTAGACACAATATTCCCTCATATCAATCCTGATGCCTTTCTACAAAACTCACAGGGTTACACCAACCCAAACTGTAACTTTTACTTTCCTGACTCTCCCGAGTTTAGTTCTTCTAGTCTCCTACTACCTCATTCCTTCTCCTTGATTAGCCATAACATCAGCAGTATTCCCTTTCATCTAGATACCTTTTTAGATCAGAGTTTATCTTATATTGCCCACAAATTTGATGTACTTGGGTTGTGTGAGACCAAACTCGCTAACGATATTAACCATTTGTATAACATTCCTAATTATAATAGACACTGCGTCAACACGTCACGACACAGTGGTGGTGTCGCCCTATACAGTATGTTGATATCAAGTATATAACTTCTGTAAGAGATGATTTAAAGGTTCAGGAGGAGTACATGGAGAGTGTTTTCATTGAATTACGTAACGACACACTAAATATCCTAGTAAGAGTAATCTACAGAAGACCCCACACTAATGAAAGAAATTTTCTTGATAAATTATCGGAGCTTATCTCTATCATAAGTTCAGAGAAGAAATATTGCTACATTACAAGAGATTCGAACCTTGATCTATTAAAATCAGAAACTGACTCCTCAGTATTAGACCTTCTTGCTACCTGTCATTCTAATCTCTTTTTCAACACTATAACCAAACCCACTAGAGTAACTGCCACCTCTGCCACTGTGATAGATCATATCTGGACTAACAACACTCCTAACAATCTTGCAAGTGGAATTATTTATAACTATATCTCAGATCACTTCCCAGTTTTTGCCATGTATTAAACAGCCACAAGACCTGAAAGGTCTAGTAAAATCTCAATACAATACAGAGACTACTGCACCGACAACATGCTCCTTTTTGAAAACAACCTAATGAATGCTAACTGGGATCTTGTCTATGCCTCCGACAACCCTAACGTGAACAGCTGCAATTTCTCTAGCTTCTTCAATGCTTGCTTTGATAAATACTTCCAACTCAAGACTAAGTCAGTGAAACCTGTATCCATTTCCAAACCCTATATCACAAGGGAAATTATGATAATGATAAAAGAAAAACACAAACTCCAAAGGAAATTTGCAAAAAGACCCATAACTTTTGGTGATGCATACCGAAGTATCAGAAACAGAGTAACTCAAGCAGTTAGAAATGCCAGACGTAAATATTATACAAATAAGCTCCAGTCAGCATCAGGCGATAGTAAGAAAGACTGGAATGTCATAAATTCTATTCAGAACAGGAACACATCAGCCTTCGGTTCCCCTCTCAACTTTTATGATAAATGATTCAGTTGTAATGGAACCCTCCCCCATTGCCAACCACTTCAATGAATATTATGAATATTATACTAATGATGGCATCCTTGATCACCTTGGGGAGTTTAGAGCTTACCTGCAAAACAGACAGCAAAATGAGCTGTTCTTTATCCCCTGTCACAGCAGATGAATTACTGGCCATAATAAAAATGTCCAAAGATGCAGCAGCAGGCGAACACAATATACCAATGAGTATCATTAAGAAAGTAGCCCACTTATTACTACGTGTTCTTCTACACATTTGTAACTGCTCCTTCACTAGTGGTGTTTTTCCGGATAAACTGAAAATTGCTAAAGTTCACCCAGCATATAAAAAATCTGGGGACAAAGGTCTCTTCAAGAATTACCGCCCCATATCAGTCCTCCCAGCCTTGAGTAAGATACTGGAAAAGCTAGCATGTAATAGACTAAATTCCTTCAGCAATGCCAATAACATCTTTACAGACTCCCAGTTTGGATTTAGAGTTAGAAGGTCGACTGAGAATGCTCTGCTATCCTTTACTATTGACATCTTAAATTCCTTTGATGACAGTCAGTTCACAGTCGGTATACTCTTAGACCTCTCTAAAGCCTTCGATACTGTCGACCATACCATCCTCCTTTCAAAGCTTGAACATTATGGCGTTAGGAGCCTGTCCCACAATAGGTTTACCTCATATCTGTCCAACAGGATGCAGTATGTCCGCTATAATAATCACCAATCTGACTCCTCGCCAATCTTGTATGGCGTCCCCGAAGGTTCCATTCTCGGTCCGGTACTGTTTTTGTTGTACATAAACGACATAGTCCACGCCAACACACTCATAAAATACAACTTATTTGCAGACAATAGTAATCTCTATGCCAGCAACCAGACCTCCATTCCTTGATGAGAACTATGAACACTGAATTGACTAAAGTCAGGACCTAGGTAATACGTAGTAAACTGACCTTAAACCTTGAGAAAACCCACTACACGATCTTTCACAGAAGGAAAAACTTACCCCCAGACTTAGACTCCCTGTACCTTGGTAATACAGTCCTCAAACGCGAACAAAATGCTAAAATCCTCGAAGTTATTGTTGATGAGAAACTTAACCGGAGAAACTATATACAAGCCATTCATAGTAAAGTCAATAAACAGTGAGGTATCATGTATCACACTCGACAGTCACTCACTCTTACAGCAATGAAAGAAATCTATCATGATCTTGTTTACCAACACCTGATACACTGTCACACACTATGGGGGCCTCTGGCTCTTCAAAAACACAATCTCTGGTTACTGCACAAAAAAGACTTGTACGGACAATGACCTACTTGAAAAAAAAAATCACACAAACGAAAAATTTGCTATATTGAAAATGTTAAAATTCGAAGAAATTAACACCTACTGTTGTGCCCTCTTTGTTTACAAATCTATCAATCACTTGCTTGACAATAATTATTTCCAGTTCCCGAATAATCAGAGATACAACTTAAGGCACCCACAGCTACTAAGACCACCCCCCATGCGCTCCTCTCAGTCCCAGACCTTCATAAAATATCACAGTGTGAAGGTGTGGAACAACTTACCCCCACCCATCCGAGCAAAGACTACGCTCCCTCCCTTTAAATAATTTACAGTACCTTCTTTTATTGTACCATCAAAACCGTTTTATCGGAAATTATCATGCAAATAGATAAGTAATTACCATTGCAATAAATATAATTGCCAACTAGACATAATCCTGACAGCTATGTCCTCTTCTTCAACCTTATTACTGTACAACCCATGTTGTATTGCTCCCCCATTATACTTATGTTTTTCAATTCCACTTTAATTCATGTATATAAAAAAAAATAAAAAAAATAAAATAAAAAAATTAATAATAAATATATAAAATTAATTAATATTGAAGTGATAACCATGGTAACATTATGAAATGTTCTTATTACCACCATGCTATTGTACTATTCCAGATGATACTAAATGTATCTGTGTTTTTCTGGCTAAATAAACTGTTTCAATTCAATTCAATTCAGATGGTGATCACACCTGTGGTCCCGGTGCAATAACGAGTTCTCAAGAATTCTAGAACAAAGCTCAAATATTATTTTTTAGTACCTAACTAATTTTACAAACCTCAGACGTAGTAAATGCGGACTTTTTTTTTATTCCCAGGAATGTTAATGATGTCCCAGACATCGGTGTCTCAGGCCAACTGTTCAGACTAATAGCACGTCAAGTAGATCAAGTGTATTTATGATTAATGATGTCCCAGACAAAACTGTTTAAACTGCAAAGACGTGAAAGTTCACCAAGTGTACCTATTAATTTTTTGTTTAATACTACGTTCTGCAAAACGTATATAATAATTCTCCATATATGATAAGTTTCCTAATATTTCTACAATGATATTATCACAAACTGTAAATCTTCAGCTACTTCGTCTTAGAACCCTTCACAATCTGTAATATTGCTCTCTGCAAAGGTGAATGTTTTGTCCACCGCTCCTACTATGAGGGAGATGGATACAAAGTCAAAGTTTGTCCCAGACCTCACAGACTCATTCACCCAGCGTGATTATAGTAGCAAAAGATGACACGAAGTAGGTGAGGATTATACCTGCCAATTTAGTTTTCACGGGGATTTGTTATACATAGTTAACTGTCCCCACTATTGTTTTAATATTGGCAGTGATATTTCTGTTTTGTTATTAAAAGTCAGTTTCTTCTAAGTTTGACATTGGACATAATATACTCTCCCATAAGGCACTTCAGACTAGGGCTCTAGAAACTGTTGAACACCAGGTTGCAGTTTTCCCAGTGTAGTGTCGACACACAAATATTTGTAACATGGGTAGGTATATTAAAGGATTTTTCTGGGAGACGAGTTAATTCCTCGTAGAAGCTTGGAAGGTGGTGACCGAGCGATGCATTATCCTGTGTCTCATAGACAGTAGTACTTATATAAATATGGGTTAATACATTTGTGTTATATAATGATATCACCTCTCGTAATTTTCCATGAGCTGTGAAGTGCATGTTCAGATCACATGATGGGTATTTTCCTCTATCAAGTACCATCTTAAAGATGGTTAAGTCAGCCATAAGAAGCCGGCTCACATGAGTTATCACTCAACCCTCACCAAGCATAGACATTGACCCCCAAGCTTGCCAGATAAGCTTGCCGTCTATTCTTCTAGCCCTTACAGCTTTCAGTGATATTACGGTGTTCTCCTTATTGAAGTGTACATACCTTATTTTATTATAAATAAATGGAGAAAAGACTATTTGGGTTTTGACAACTTAACCCACAAAGACAGCTCCAAGGCTGTTATAAAACAGTTCCAAAACTAGTTATAATATTTGATTAAATTTATTGCGACTTTATTATAAAATGAAAAACATTACACCACATAGCGTACTACCATCATAGGAGTGTTTTCTAAGTGGTTCTATGCATGAATGCAGGGCTTATAAAAGCATTTCCATACTTTCTTATACTGCATATCCCATGGATGTTATACTGTATGTACACTAAGAAATGTCATTGGTTCCCTGTAAGTGAGAACATGTGAAAACCACTTAATAAGTACGAGACACAAGAGACCGTAATAGACGTTCGAAATAATGTGGTATTCTTTGGTTTCATCATGAGTGGAGTGTGAATGTAGTTTGAGAGAGGGATTGTGACGGAGGGTGCTCACATAATCACATAATACCCCAAGGCCGTCAGGTGTCGCTCATACAAATATCTAACTTTGTATTAGCCAATAATATTATAGATACCTATTCTATTAAGTCACCTGGTGAAATTAGTCATAACATATGGAATCTACCCTACGTCATTATACCCAGTTACTCACATTTGTCTCTGAATCTGAGACAGTTTCCATAGTGTGGGCAGCCGATTTTTTTTTTTTTAACCATTTTACAGTTTTACCATACGACCTCTACGGTGCTATTGCACAATCCCTTATCAATACCCTCATATCATTCAATCTATCAGATGATACAAAATTGTATTCTAGCATTCAACAAACTCATACAAATAACGTTTCTCCCCATACAACGGCACACATCGACATGCTCCATGCGGGCATTGCCGAAAATTAACGGGCTGTGTTGTATGTCAACATAATACAATGGACAATAACTTAATATTTGTGTTTCCAAAACAAACAGCAGAAATTATAAAGTATCTGCATTCACATTAAGAGGATCACTTACTAAACATCGGTGCACCTGTGTCCTAAACTGTTCCCGTCGCTGACATCACTTTTATCCCCATCTCCCGACGTCACCTCCGTCACCTCACCGTCCAGTAGAAACAGATAGACAGTAATCTGTATTAAAACTGAAAAAAAAAATAATAATTAATAGTAGAACTCCTGCACATTGATGAATTATTTATTTAAAATCATTTTGTTTGACAATTTCCTGTGTATGCATCCGTTATTCATTGGGTCATAAATGCAACCCGGTCGTAAAAAGACACCAAACTCGTATGTAGAGGCCCCCAACCCCTCCCCCTATCACCCCTGGAGTAAGTGACAGTTGCTTAGGTTACAGCAGGAGGAGAGGACATAATATAGGAATACAGCATGGTCGACGCATGTGTGTGCCTATTATTTCGTAAATTCTAGACAGCATATATGCATTAATGGTTCAGACCTATAGCACAAGCTGGAAATACCACCCTGATGTGAGGTAATACATTTTACTCATAATTAATGTTTTGTCCTACGTATTTATATCCTTGTTTAAATTTGCGTTGTAACTGTACAGGGAACTGCTTAATTCGCTCCCACCCCTCTAGCCCCCATAAACTCTGACCCTCCTTAACCCCCTCCCTCCCGTATTACCCCGCCACCCACTCACACACCAGCTCCACTCTGCCCACCTATTCCGTGCCTCCCTCTCTTCCTCCCCTGTGAATGCTTCGAATTCAAGAGTTGATACCCCCGGGTTCACACAACACGAGGAGAGTGGATTAACAACGCTGTTTGTAACAGTTAGAAGACTGTACTTTGGACCCTCAACCCAGCTGTGCTTAACCTTGACCTCAAACCAGTAAGGGTGGTACACTCCAAATATAAAATCTACAATAATTTTGAGATTTCTCATCTCATTTCCACTTAACCGTGCTCAGAGACATAATCTCAGGAAAGAGTTGGCTGTTGTCAACCACTTGGCATGGATGAGAGGCCCTATCTTCAGTAGAGCCAGGTCATCAGGCAGGTGGGCACTGCGGATAGCTGCAACCATCCTGTAACCGTAGTACTGGTCATGATAGAGATCCTTCACGACCTCTGGGCTCAACTGGACCATTTCCTAGCCAATGGTAATATGTCGGAAGTCCTTGCTGATTGACAAATTGGTAACGTCTGTCAGAGCCTATCCCAGAGCCCTAGGGTGTGGTCAGAAGTTGTCTTGCCTCAATGGTACGTCGTTTGTATGCAATTAACAGACTAGCCAAATTAGCTTTCTTTCCAAGCACTGGATCACGCCACCCCATCTACCCAGTATGAGCAGGGATTTGTCCACACAATGTAATACCACCCATTCCACCAGGTGATTATCTAATCGGCCAGTCTATTGAGAGGGACGGGTTCATCATGGCGGGGGTAAAGGATCTGGCAAAGCTTTGAATGAACTAAACAGTACTGGAATTGCTTAAGCTATAAAATTTCTTGATTTTCATTTTATAAATCCCTTGTCATCTATTACTGTATGGTACAGTTGCCTCAAAGAGTTCTTTTACCCCTGTGGTGATGTTTACGTAAAGCTGGCACCGTTGCAATGTAACGGTAGAGCTAATTCGTGGACAAGTTCGGGTGATGGGCCGAGATTCACAAAACTGAACGTTTAGTACAGGAACTTTGATCGTATCTCTCTCTCCCTATATCTCGAAAGGCTACGGTGACCGTACGATATTGACAATAGGCGATTCACTAAAGGTTCGTACGGCGATCGCAAGTAGGTTTAGTTCAGTAAACAATTACCGTGAAGGAATATTTGCCAATCACAAGTTACCCATACAAGCAGACGACACATAGTCACACCTGATAAGAACAATGGAGGGACAACAGTTTAAAAGGAAAGACGGCTGAATTTCTCCGATGAGATTTTCGTGAATATTAATAATAATAATAAAACTACTACTACTACTACTACACACCTTCGCCGCCATTTTATAACCTTAAAATTAAATATCCTAATACATAAGTAGCTACCCTAGCTGTGACGAGTTAGATGAGCAACAGATCTATGCGGCATTCAGTGACAGTTGCCTCAGAGTCGATATCTGCGACTGTTGTTGGCTTTGGGGCCGATGCTCGAGTTCCCTAAGGCAAAGCATTGCGGACCTAAACAGAAAGAAGGACAGTCAACATCTCAACCAGGCTGTAACATAACTTCTGGGCTGTTGCCTCCGTTCAGATAACACCTCCGCAAGTATGGCGTAGAAGCATCTTGCACTTGGTCCCATCCCGCCAGAGGTAGTGAACACCAGAGGAGTGATGCTGCCGTGATCGACATTCTGAATTCTCTTACCATATGCCCTAATCTTGTCGTTCTCGTTCCTTCTGTGTGCAGCATCGAGAGCTAGGTTGCAGTGACATGCGGCCATGGGATCAAAAATCCTTATGTCGACGAAGGCTCGCTGTCCCAGCGTCCAAAATCCTCGAGCATTGACGTCCACAAGGGCTTCGTTGGATGCGTTTGAAGTCCTGTGGTGGAGGTTCTCACCGTCCGATGGAAGGAGGGGCAGTTCCACCATGGTGTCGTGGCAGATTTCCCTCAGTAGATTTGCTGTTAGATCCCTTACTTCGTCATGCCTCATGCATACGAGGCCCCCTTTCTTGCACAGCATAGCGTGGTCGATGTCATAAGATGAGCCGCACACGCAATGGGAGGACAGACCTTCTACTGGCCAACCGTACCTTAGAGGAATGGCATCTGTGAATTCTTGTTTATTAAGGATGAAGCCTTTTGCCCTTATCGGTAACGTTGGTAACCAGTTCGAGGCGCCCACCTCCTGTGCTATAGCTACTTTTCTTTTCAAGTTCTCTGGTAATTGCTATATCAGTTGTTGCAGTTTATCACTTTGGGTGTGCTGCCGCTCTGTCGTAATGGACAGGCGAATCTTGTTTAATTCGTTGGTATTCACCTGACTTTCTGCATTCTGAGCTATTGTGTTCTCAGTGAGGGCTGCCATGAACTTGACAGAGTTCTGATGTTCTGTAGCGTTAAGCTCCACTGGATTAGTCAATCCAGAGGGCGAAGGAGGGGCCTGATATCAGGGATAATGCGCATAAGTTAATTCCAGCGATGCTTGACTTAGGGGTGAATACCGCAAAAGCCGCATGTGGCTCTGTTCTAGCAATATTAGACAGAGGTTGGATTTCCTTAACCCACTCATTAACTGTAGGTTATGTATCTATGCTACTGTGCCAAGTAGCAACCTTGTAAATAAGCTACTGTGCCGAAAAGCATTTATGTATATAATTACGTGGCAACACTGCACGTGTTATGTGGCGACATTGCCCCGAGGCTGCCATATGGCAAGGCAGTCTCAGTCTGACTCTGTGGGTCGTGCATGGCACACGCACGTCACCACTTGTATTTCTCCTATCCGTTAATAAATGGACTTCAGTGTTACCCGGTGTTTCCCTACCCATCACTGCATTCTTCAGGGAACACTTGAAACCTTCATTAACCGTTCCCGTTACGTACTCGGTCTTGAAGTCCTTTGTGCCAATTACCGCACCAAGATGTCTTTGGCCGCCCTTTGTTATCTTTACCTCACTTCCACCGAACACCTCCATTGCCCGTTCATAGTGTTCTTGCTTCACAATGAGGAAGGATTTGCTGGCGTTTGGATGGTACCCTATTTGTAGACCTCGTGATGTTACCAGGTCCCACCACTTTTTATGTCCCCCACTTTTCCTGCTCCTTTTAGGTTATCAGCATTCGGCACTTGCTTGACCTACTACCACTACTACTACTACTACTACTACGACTACTACTACTACTACTACCACTTATTTTTTTTTTCAAAACGTGGCCTCTAGCCTCCCCCAAAAGCCACACCTTCGCCGCCATTTTATTACCTTAATATTAAATATCCTAATACATAAGTATCTATCCTAGCTGTGTTGAATTAGTTGAGCTGCAGATCTATGCGGCATTCGGTGACTGTAGCCTCATAGTCAGTATCTGCAGCTGTTGTCGGCTTTGGGGCTGAAGCTCTCGTTACTGAGGCAGAACAAATCCGAGCGAAGGAGAGAGGACAGTCGACATCTCATCCAGGCTGTAACATAACTTCTGGGCTGCTGCTTCTGTTCGGAGATTACCTCCGCGAGTCTGGCGTAGAAACATCGTGCACTTGGTCCCATCTCACCAGAGGTTGTGAACACTAGAGGAGTGAAGCTGCCTTGATCTACTACCACTACTACTACAAAACAAAAAACGTGGTCTCCAGCCTGCCCCAATAGCAACACCTTCGCCGCCATTATATTACCTTAAAAATAACTTTCCTAATACATAGGTAGATAGCTACCTTAGCTGTGTTCAGTTGCTTGAGCAGCAGAACTATGGGGCATTTAGTTGCCTTTTAGTCAATATATATAAAAATGTTGTCGGCTTTAGGGCCGATGCTCTCGTTCCCCTGAGGCAGAGCAAAGCAAACCTAAGGAGAGATAAGGGCAGTCGACATCTCAACCAGGCTGTAACATAACTTCTGAGCTGCTCCTTCTGTTCGGATAGCACCTCCGCGAGTCTGGCGTAGAAGCATCAGCTGCCTTGATTAACGTTCTGAATTCTCCCCATATTCCCTTATCTTGTCGTTCTCGTTCCTCCTGTGTGCAGCATCGAGAGCTAAGTTACGGTGACATGCGGCGATGGGATAAAAAATCGTTATGTCGAAGAAGGTTCGCTGTCCCAGCGTCCAGAATCTTCGAGCACTGACGTCAACACGGGCTCCGTTGGATGTGTTTGAAGTCCTATGTTGGAAATTCTTGTTTATTAAAACTGAAACCATTTGCCCTTATCGGTAACGTAGTTAACCAGTTCGAGGCGCCCACCTCCTATGCTAAAGCTACCTTTTTTCAAATTCTCTGGTACTTGCAGCATCAGTTACTGCAACTTATCACTTTGGCCATGCTGTCGTTCTGTCATAATGGACCTTCGAATCTTGTTTACTTCGCTGGTATCCACCTCACCTGTTACGTTCTGAGCTATTATGTGGTCGATGGGGGCTGCTGTAAGCTGAACTGAGTTTTGATGTTCGGTGGCAGCAATCTCCTCTGGATTGGTCAATCCCATTCCTTCCAGTCTCGGTGGTAGTGCAAGGAGTGATTTTTCTGCTGGGGTTAAGTGAAGATGTTTAACTAATTTGGGAATGAAATTTACGCTGATAGCTTCTTCCAGAGGGTGGAGGAGGGGTCCTATATCAGTGATAGTGCGCATCAGGTAGTTTCAGCAATGCTCAACTCCATGGGTGAATGCCGCAAAAGCAACGTGTCGCTCTCTGTTAGCTATATTAGATAGAGCTTGGATTTCCCTGACCCACCCATCACCTTTCCCGTTACGTACTCGATCTTGAAGTCTGTCGTGCCGATTACTGCGCCTAGGTTTCTTTGGCCATCCTTTGTTATTTTGACCTGACTTCCACCGAACACCTCCATTGCCCGTTCATAATGTTCTGGCTTCACAATCAGTAAGGACTTTGTTGGTATTTGGGTGGTATCCTATTTGTGGACCATATGATGTTATCAGGTCCCACCACTTTTCCTGCTCCTGTAAGGTCGTCAGCATATGCCACTTGCTTGACCTCGGTTGTTTCAAATTTTACTGTGTGTTGGAGCACGGATAGGCCACTTGCATACATTGCAATTGCAACAGGGTCCCCCTGCATTGTTCCCTCAGCTGACTGTATTATGGTATCACCTCTTAGAGCCTGGATGTTTACTATATATAGAGATCTAATGGATTCCTATAGGTGTTTTCAACATACCTTTACAAACTTGGACACTTGATCCACTACTAATACTATATATAATAATAATAGTAATAATAATAATATAATAATACGATTCTTATTGTTATCATTATTATGATTACGATTCTTTTTGGAGCAAATGCACTTTATAAATCTTGACATACAGTAGTTGATTGTCTAAAGCTAGTAACGTCATCAATTACTCTCTGCAAAATACCACTTGCAAAAAACCACAAAGCTATCAATAAACACGTATCTAGACAGAGTATATCCCTACATAGTAGTAAGAGGTTATCAATTTGTAGCGAGTCCCAGGGATCCCTAAACATCTTTTCTCGCCATGAATGCACGGTCTTGAGCTAAAGCAATCATTGAATTGAAACAGTTTATTTAGCTAGAAAAACACAGATACAGAGTGGATAATAATAACAATATTAACATGGCTGAGCCAGTTGAGAACCTGAGCTGTCTTGTAGGCACCTGATACATACTATACATCTATCTCAAGGAAGTATTATGTAACATTTAGTAACATCTGGAATAGTACAATAGCATGGTGGTAATAAGAAAATATCATAATATTAACACTTCAAAATATATATATATATATATATATATATATATATATATATATATATATATATATATATATATATATATATATATATATATATATATAAATTGTCATGGTTTTGGTATGAATCCGTGGTAGTAGGAGTGGATTATATTATATAAAGATAATAATATGTCGTATTTCTTATTTCTTACCGTAGAGTCCGATACCTTCACACTGATTACTTACAGGAAATTATGGCGTATCTACGTAGAAGTTCACTCCACCACTCGACATTCCATGATTTATACTTGTTAAATGATGATTTAATGAATTCATTTAAATTTCAACATCCATCTAAGTTACTGGTTATACTTTGTCATAACCAATCAGTCATTACCTTTAGTAATAATAAGATAGGATCACAGATACGGGCAGATAATTGCACTTACATTTATTTGTCAAGCTTCCATACAATGATTTACAATTTGCATGGATATATGATTCACTCACGTTCACGCTGTAATAAAATTAAGCTTCTAAAAGAGAATTTTAACTTGGGGACACATGTGATTACTCTACTATGGGTATAACTTAACAGAGCCTTAATTCTTCAAGTGATACATTTACTGCCAGCCTGGATTGCTTTTGTTGCAACCAGGCTTCCGCACAAGAACTTTCTTCCCACGGCCATAACAACATAAAGGTACTCTCGGGTTACCACACATAGTCTCGCGTCACTGACAGTCACTGGACGGTTGTCGCGGCAAGTAGAACTGGTAAGCGTGACTTGAATTAACCATTAGGTGCAATAGACCAGCCTGGATTGCTTTTGTCGCAACCAGGCTTCCACACGTGATATTTCCACGGGGATAACAAACCTAGGTTAACACACTTAGTCTCGTGTCGATCACGGTCACTGTAGATGGGTGTCGTGCAGGAGAACACTGTAAGCGTGAATTAATTAACCATTTACTGTAGGTTTGATAGGCCAGCCTGGATTGCTCTTGTCGCAACCAGGCATCCACACGTGATATTTCCACGGGGATAACAACCTAGGTTAACACGCTTAGTCTCGTGTCGACGACGGTTCACAGGACGGTTGTCGCGGCAAGTAGACTCTGTGTGGTGTGGTGTCCCGCCCCCTTTCAGGTGGGAGAGGATGGAGACGACGTCTTAACTAACCCATGGCTCAGGGGATACTACTCAAAATGAGGTTTTTGGGTGTGAAGCGATGAACAGTACAACACTGTTTCACTGCCCACCCCCCTAAAGGCTGGCTAACATACACTAATTGAAAAATACATGTCCCAGTTATGCCTCGCCGGGCGTCTTATCTCTGGTAAAACAAACTTTGGAGTTGGTTGCGTGGGTAAGCCTAACGCAACCCAGCGCACTCCGTTGTTTCATTTTCCTTGTGATGATTATATATATATATATATATATATATATATATATATATATATATATATATATATATATATATATATATATATATATATATATATATATATATATATATATATATGCTGATAACCACAAGGAAATATCCAGTCTCATTAAACATAACGAATCCGTCAACATGAATTTGAGTAATGGTATGTACAAACTGGATAATTTCGTAATTAAGAAGATTTTTAGCCAGGTGAGAAGGTTGGGTCATCATACCCTCTGATCTGACTACCGACTGCTGCGGTGCTTTTTGAAGATTAGTGCTGTAGGGTCATTACCTAATACCTGACCATTGTGGACTTTATTTTACCCTCCTCTGTATATATATACCTTGTTATGTACTTCTCCTTAGTCTGTACTCACCCCTGAAGATGTGAATTATACTAAAGCGCTTGGGAACGTCGTGCTTTCTTTTTCCTTGTGGTTATCAGCATATACCTGGATTACGCTCACCTACAGTGATTTACTTGCATATATATATATCTATTAAAGGAATATAAGGCAGACCTTAGTATGCCGTTAGCAAAGTTGTTTAACATGTCATTAAAAACAGGTATAGTGCCAGAATCCTGGAGGATAGCGAATGTAATACCGATTTTCAAGAAGGAGGGTAGATCACTATCTTCTAACTACCGCCCAGTCAGTCTAACATCAATAGTAGGCAAATTACTAGAATCAATCATTTCAAACTATTCGAAACCACCTGGAGAAGCACAAGTTGATCAATGATTCCCAACATGGCTTCACAAGCGGGCGTTCATGTCTAACTAATCTATTAACATTTTTTTCATCAGTTTTCGAATCGGTGGACGAGGGGCACAATTATGATGTGGTACATCTCGACTTTAGCAAAGCCTTCAACAGAGTCCCCCACGAAAGACTAATTAGAAAGGTAGAAGCGCATGGCATCAAAGGTAATATCCTTAAATGGATTAGGGCATGGTTACGGGACAGGAAACAGTGAGTGAGCATAAATGGCACTAAATCTCATTGGAGCAACGTCACTAGTGGAGTTCCCCAAAGCTCAGTACTTGGACCATTGATATTTAGTATATACATAAACGACATAGATATCGGCATAGACAGCAACATAAGTAAATTTGCTGATGACACTAAAATAGGACGTGTAATTAAATCTGACGAGGACTCTGCAAAACTACAGAAAGATCTAAACAAATTTTTCGAATGGTCGGAAAAATGGGAGATGAAATTCAATGTGGACAAATGTAAAGTACTCAGTATAGGAGATGTAAACAGGGAAACCAGTTACCACATGAACAACGATGCCATTGTGGAATCCGACTGCGAGAGAGATTTAGGAGAAATGATAAGTAGGAATCTTAAGCCAAGTAAACAATGTGTTTTTGCTCGTAACAAGGCTAATAAAGTGCTTAGGTTCATGCAAAGGAGTGTTAGTTACAAGAATAGCGAGGTCATCTTAAAATTATTTTCTAGCGCTTGTGAGACCTCACCTGGATTACACAATTCAGTTCTGGTCACCGTATTACAGAATGGATATAGAATCCTTGGAAAGAATCCAGAGGAGAATGATAAGACTAATCCCTGGCATCAGGAACCTTGAGTACAGAGACAGGTTAAAGCATCTTAATTTGCACTCCCTCGGGGGACGTAGAGTGAGGGGCGACATGATAGAGGTATGTAAATGGAAGTCAGGGTTAAACAAAGGGGACATTACAAAGGTACTCAAACTATCCAACCAGGAGCGAACTCGTAACAATGGTTTTAAATTAGACAAAATTAGATTTCGGCGTGAAATAGGTAAACACTGGTTTGGAAACAGAGTAGTGGATGAATGGAACAAGTTACCAAATGTCATCATTAACTCGAATACGCTGGATAGCTTCAAACATAGGTTGGATGCTTATATGAGCAATAGGGGTTGGGTATAAACGGGACTGCCCAGTATGGGTCAATAGGCCCGCTACAGTTTCCTCCATTCTTATGTTCTTCTTATTTACATATATATATATATATATATATATATATATATATATATATATATATATATATATATATATATATATATATATATATACATAAATTACACTGGAATTAAAAAACTTAATTATAATGGGGGAGCAGTACAACATGGGTTGTACAGTATTAAGGTTGAACAAGAGGACAGAGCTGTCAGGATTATGCCTAGTTGGCAAATATATTTATTGCAATGGTAATTTCTTATCTAATTACATGATAATTTCCGATAAACCGGTTTTGATGGTACAATACTGTAAAAGCAGGTATTGTATATATAGTAGGTATTACAAGAAATATTAATACTAAGACAATAGATATTTTTTAAGAGATGAATTAAAGGGAGGGAGCGTAGTCTTTGCTCAGATTAGTGGGGGTAAGTTGTTCCACACCTTCACACTGTGATGTTTTATGGAGGTCTGGGACTGAGAGGACCGCATGGGGGGTAGTCTTAGTAGCTGTGGGTGCCTTAAGTTGTATCTCTGATTATTCCGGAACTGGAAATAATTATTATGTTACAGCTACACAGCTTTACTCTCACTAGTAACGCTTGGTTAGTGAAATCCAAGCTCTGTCTGAGATTGCTAACACAGAGCCACATGCGGCTTTCGCTGCATTCACCCATGGAGTCAAGCATCGTTGGAACTACCTGATGCGTACTATCCCTGATATCGGACCCCTCCTCCACCCTCTGGAAGAAGCTATCAGTGTCAAGTTCATTCCCAAATTAGTGAAACACACTCACTTTACCCCAGCAGAAAGAGCACTTCTTGCACTTCCATCAAGACTGGGAGGGATGGGACTAACCAATCCAGAGGAGATTGCAGTCACCGAACATCAAAATTCACTTAAGCTCACGGCAGCCTTCACGGACCACATAATAGCCCAGAACGCAACAGGGGAGGTCGAGACCAGTGAAGTAAACGAGATTCGTAGGTCCATTACGACAGATCGACAGCACTGCCAAAATGATAAGTTGCAGCAACTGTTGCTGCAGGTTCCAGAAAATTTGAAAAAAAGTAGCTATAGCGCAGGAGGTGGGCGCCTCGAACTGGTTAACTACGTTACCGATAAGGGCAAATGGTTTCAGTCTTAACAAACAAGAATTTACAGATGCCATTGCTCTAAGGTACGATCGGCCAGTAGAAGGTTTGCCCTCCCAATGCGTGTGTGGCTCTTCCTATGACGGCGATCAGGCCATGGTGTGCAAGAAAGGGGGCTTCATATGCATGAGGCATGACGAAGTAAGGGACCTTACAGCAAATATGTTGAAGGAAATCTGCCGGGATGTCATGGTAGAACCGACCCTCCTTCCATTGGATAATGAGATCTTCCATCAGAGGACTTCAAACACATCTAACGAAGCCCGTGTTGACGTCAGTGCTCGAGGATTCTGGACGCGAGGACAGAGAGCTTTCTTCGACATCAGGATTTTTGACTCCATGGCCGCATGTCACCGTAACCTAGCTCTCGATGCTGCACATAGGAGGAACGAGAACGACAAGATAAGGGCATATGGGGAGAGAATCCAAAACGTTGATCAAGGCAGCTTCACTCCTCTAGTGTTCACAACCTCTGGTGGGATGGGACCAAGTGCAAGATGTTTCTACGCCAGACTCGCGGAGGTGATCTCCGAACAGAAGCAGCAGCCCCAGAAGTTTCGTTACAGCCTGGATGAGATGTCGACTGTCTTTCTCTCTCCTTCGGTCGGCTTTGCTCTGCCTCAGGGAACCGAGAGCTTCTGCCCTTATTCTGACAACTGCTGCAGATATCGACTATGAGGCAACAGTCACTGAATGCCGCATAGATCTGCGGCTCAACTAATTTAACACAGATAGGATAGCTACATATGTATTAGGATATTTAATATTAAGGTAATTAAATGGTGGCGAAGGTGTGGCTATTGGGGGAGGCTGGAGGCCACGTTAAAAAACAAAACAAAAAAAAACAAACAAAAGTAGTAGTAGTAGTAGTAGTAGTATAGGGGGCAGGGAAAAAACACTTTTATTTGAGTTGCAGGCTGCACTTTTCAGGCATCGTTTGTATGGCTGTAACAAACACCTGTGCAAAATTTCATGCCATTTCATGCATACTTACCCTGCCGCATCGCGAACGACTTTTTGTCAATTTTTAGTGTATACCAAAAATTAGGTGTCATTTAATGTTTTCCAGGATAATGATAAATTTTACATGGGTGACATCGATTTAATTCACATGTTATTTTACAGGTACACCGTATAGAAAATCATTACAAGTTCATATTGAAATTCTTTTTTGTGCGGAACCTTGGCATCATTTTCCTAGACAATAATCTTTGCCTAATATATCCATCTCTCGATTCGTATCCCGTCACTTCAGTGCAAGCTTCAGTCATCACTTTTATGCCTCTCTCGACCGCCTGAGTGCTGTTTGGCCACTTGGGCACCACTAATGGTGTCTCAAGAATGTCATTAACCTGTAGATTTGACAGAGAAGCAATGTAAGGAGGCTCAGTCTTGAGTTCATTCCTCCAGTTAATCATGGAATGATAGTTTTTTGCTTGCCACTTTAGTTTCGGAGTCACCACCTTTCTCATGTTGACTACAGGAGGCACATCCTCATTCCCATCTCCATCTTTACCCTCCTCATCAGTATAGTTTAACAAATTCTCGTCAACAGCAGCATCAGAATCTTCCTCCTCCTCTTCAGATCTGCCAGTGCATTCTTCCTTTTGCTGATTCTCCTCTCTAATTTTTCTTATCATTGAGACAGCTTTTTCTCTAACAGTCATGTCCTCATCTGCACACATACCAAGAAGAAGTTGATCTGTGTGGGCGAAGTATGCATTTCTCTGGACAGCCTTCTTCACTATCGTCTCCTCCTCACTATTCAGGTGTTTCATATATAGCAGGGACTGGAATACGTTCCTTGAGCCGTGTGTTACGTAAGGGTGTATCTTGATGTAAAACCACATTGGAGCACTGAACTTTATTATTGTAATGACAATTCTTTTCAACTCATGGCTGGGTCTTGATGTTGCTACATACAGCCTGAGGATTCTACTCCATAAGGTGTTCCACCTTGACACACAGGGAGGACCTGGCTCAATAGCAGCCAAGTCATCTTCAACAACACCTGTGATAACTCCTTTACAAATCCTATACAGGTATTTCTGATCCCAGGACAGATCTTTCTCCACTTCATCATTAAACACAGGGAAATCAGGGAAACTGACTGGCTGGAAGGCGACAACTGGAAGCTCAGACAAAGACTCCTTGATCTGCTTTCCAATGGGACCACGCCAATGCTCAGGACCACTTGGTTTACCATCATAGTGATAAAAAACTGCGCGGAAAGGCAGCTCATTTCCGTGAAGCTGACATATGAAATAATGGAGCGGGTGACCAAGTAACATTTCAAGATGATGAATGACTCCATTTTCTGATCCTACATTTACATTGGTTCCATCACAACCAACACACACAATGGGCTGCTGGGTTAGATTTTTCTCCACCAGAAACTCGTGAATAGTTTTGGCAATCTGCTTTCCGTGTCCAGTCTTGGGAGTCACATGTGTGAGATATTCATTGCCAGGCTCAACCATGATGACATAATGATCTTTCACCATCATCCTCGAACTCCATTTCTCGGTCTTCTCATTCTTTATCATCACACGAGTGGCGGTCTTCTTACCATCAAAATAGAGTGACGTCAAATTATCTAAACTAGCCATCTCAATTTCTTGCCTCTTAAATCGGTATTTTTGTCTCGCATCCCGCAGCTTATGTGGTCCAATAACCTGACTCTTGTCATCCTTTGTGATAATGCCATAGTCAGTTAAGGTGGCAGTAGCAATGGCAGCTCCAGCATAATCACTAATCAAGTATCGGTCACAAGCGGCAGCCACTGTAGGGAGTCTTGTCCGGTTCTGTGAACTGGTGTCTGTCAGAGCCCTTGGATCAGGGACAAAATCAGCATCAGTATTGACGAGAGGAATATCTCTTGAATCATCTGAATTATCCTCAACATAAGGAATATCTCCAGCTACCAGATATCTATGTTTTTGCTCAAGCTGTCTCCTAACTCTGTCCGCATCATGCTTCTCTCTTGCCGTCACTCTGTCCCACATCTTCGTCACTTTCATGTCAACCCCTGCAATCTTCATCTTCCTATCACCTCGCTGGTCAAGGAGAAACTGCACCTCACGTTTGGGAACTTTTATAACACAATTACATGCCAGGTGATATCCGTCACACTCCTTAACTATGCACCAATATAGACATAGCACCATACTCATCTGCAACAAGACAACTTAAATGAAATAAGAGATATGAAAAAAAAGTTGATAAACACTGAACAGAACATTGCACCGCCACAGCGGCTGTTTGGCTAGTACTGTAGGTAAATTTAAAAATTTCAGTAGAAAATGCGGCAGACTAAACCTCGACATATCAGCTTCAAATTTGGCATGGAGTCTTAGATATGTATAAGGAACAATGCCTGAAGAGTGTAGCTTTGAGCAAAATGTCACTGCCCCCTAGTAGTATCTTATAATTATTATTATTATATTGTATTTTTATTCAATATTTTTGGGGTTTATATTAATTTTTTTATATATTTTTTAATTATTATTATTATTATTATTATTATTATTATTATTATTATTATTATTATTATTATTATTATTGTTATTATTATTATTATTATTATTATTATTATTATTATTATTATTATTATTATTATTATTATTATTATTATTATTATTATTATTATTTTTATTATTATTATTATTATTATTATTATTATTATTATTATTATTATTATTATTATTATTATATTTTCACCCCCCAGGCCCTGATGTCGGTCATTGACCTGTGGGCTAAACCCGTAAAAAAACAAAAAACAAATAAAAACATGGATGCTTCCAACCTTACGCAAAATTTGGGTACTGGGTTTCTATCAGCGGGGAGATCTTAGGGGACTTTTGGTAAGTATCAAGTTATAATATAGGGAAGCTTTCCTGATACTTTCAGCTTTATGTTAATTTTGTCCAGGTCTCTACTCTAATGTTCCTGTACTAATATATGTGTAGATGATGTTCTTTGTCGATGGCCTAGAAACAGGGACCCATTGGAATTTTTGGACAAACTTAATGATCTTGTCCCAAGTATTACCTTTAAAATTGAATGGACTTGACCTGTTGTTATATCGCCCATTTTTATAAGCTCTTCTTTCGTGTGTGTGGAGATGGTAAGTTGATTAGTGGGTCTCATGTTATTGACCTGATCTGATGTTATGTAAGGTCACCCATTGCATATGTAAGCCTCTCTCTGTCCCTATAAATTCAGTTGCCTCTGAAGATGTCTTGAATAAAGACGAAAGCTAAGGTGCTCCAGTGATTCCCTTTTCCGGTGTGGTTTTATCAAGCAGAGGGAGAGAGAGAGAGAGAGAGAGAGAGAGAGAGAGAGAGAGAGAGAGAGAGAGAGAGAGAGAGAGAGAGAGAGACTTGAGAAAAAAGTAAAATATAAGAATGAGAGATAAACACTTGCTCCACGTAAGATTTTCGGTGCTACTATAGTATACAGTCTTAGTCAGTCTACCGAGCTGGTGTTGGGGTACTGGAATATGTACACTGTAGCGTCTATTAACCAACCTAACCTAACTTAACCTAACTTAACCTAACGTAACCTAACCTGACTTAACCAAACCTAGGTTAAGATAGGTTAGGTTAATGGATGCCACAGTGTAAATATCCCGGTAAACACAACTCCAGCTCCGTAGATCGCATACTATAGTTGCTCCAGCTCGGTAGACCGCATACGAAAGTAGTAGCGTTTTTTCGTAATCCATTTTTGTCATACTTCAGCACTAATCTACCACCCTGGACTTTTATACCTATAATATGAGCTAGTACTCAGAGTACGCAGCTGTATGCTGTCTCTGTTTCATTCTTCCCCCCTATTATCTTCCTCTCACCTCATACAGTCCCCCTTTTACTATGTGCCAGTGTGCCTGCCCTCCTGGCCTCCTGGCAGCAGGCGCTGTGTGTCATCACCCGCTTATCTGTTACATCGGTGTCCCGCATACTAGTGTGGGTCGTCCCTCGGGCGTCCGGGGACGAGAGGGTGGGGGCTGCTTAACCTTGACATTGGAACTCCTACAGTGTTTTGCATTTCCCCTGGCAAGGTGCTCTTGGCCGTCAACCTAGCTCTCCTCTAACCCAAGTCCCATTCCAAATTTTATACTCAGATGCTACTGATATACATATGTGTGTATCTATATCTTTCTCGTAAACCGAAAGGGTCTTCTATTACGGGGTTAATTTTAAGATGGCTAGACAGTAATTATCCTTTTAAGTGATCTTAAGATGGATATTTGCATATTCAAAGCAAGGCAATGAACTCAACACCAACCGTGAAGCGAGACGGATTCAGATGTCGTTGTGGTAATGAGCTTCTGGCGAGAGAGTTTTTGTTGAGTGTGGTTACGATGGCCTTGCTTGTCCAGTGGGGCTCCCTCGAGGTGTTCCGCATACCACCCCAGTGCCAGACTCGGTTCTAGCCTCATTAGGTTGCTAACCCCCTCTTTTAGGGACACAGTACCACCTACACCAGGACAGCAACATGCTCGCTCACTAACTGCAGTCACAAGAAATTAGAATGAATCTTTAAGTTAGAGGTTTTTGTATCTCTTCTTCGCCATCTTTTACAAGTAAACTGTTACCATGACTCATCTTCTTTAGGCCAGCAAATGACCTAATGAATGTCCTATGTAGAAGTAGGTGACGCCTCGCTCCTTGTTGATGTTTCCACTGATAACCCAAATCCCAGTTTTGGCCAGAGTGCGTCTCAGTTGCAGCAACGGTCAAGTACCTCTCTCTCCTTCCCAATGACCTCTTGGTTGGGTGCCCCAACGTCCCAGCGGATCCATTTACAAACCTCTGATTTTTAGACACAAATAAAGAATGCGAACGGTAGATTTGGCTCCTTAAAAGAACTGTTAAAGTGTGCATGATAAGTTTCTCCGTCTGTTACATGGAGGCTCCCCAGCCGCATAGACACGTGTGTGCATATATACATATACTATATATATAAACAATACCTCACTAGTCGGGAATCGAGCCCTGGACCTCTGAGTGTGAGTAGGGATCGCTACCACCGTGCCACAAGGACAACAGAAGAAAATTTATGCTTTGTTTTATTTGTTAAAAAAGCCTGCTCATTTCTCTTAATAAAGTAAGGTGAACCCCCATTGGGACTTGTCCGTGAGATCCCTGTTTACACACAGAGATCCAGGGTTCGATTCTCGACTAGTGAGCTTTTTGTTTGTATATGGTAGTCCACGTTTTATATATATATATATATATATATATATATATATATATATATATATATATATATATATATATATATATATATATATATATATATATATATATATATAAAATCAACGATCTCACCAGCCAGGACTCGAACCCTGGACCTAATGTATGGGACCAGGGAACGCTACCGACCATACCACAAGAGCACTATTTAGGTCCAGGGTTCGAGTCCTGGCTGCTGAGGTCGTTGATTATATGTTCAAAGTCCGCCTGTTATATGGACTAAAAATGAAATATATATATATATATATATATATATATATATATATATATATATATATATATATATATATATATATATATATATATATATATATATATATATATATATATATATATATATATATATATATTGCCTTAAAATACAATTGAAGTTTTTGCCGAATAGTGAACAGGAATAACTTATTATTGTTATTATTATTAAAACTCAATGAAAGTTAATTCCTTTGAAGAAAAATTGCCGCAATGTTGCTTCAATCTCTTTTACAGGTACTTTTACAGGCAGTGTTCGGTGGATTTGGCATCCTGTGTACCGCCGGCCAGGCGGTACACTCATCTTCCCCGCGGTGCCCACCGTTTCTCTGAGGATGTTCGTCACACTAGAATAACCCGTTGTAGTACACTCTTCTTTCCTCACACAGCCAAACTGTGGATGCTCTGCCGTCTTCTGTGTTTCCATACTCATACAATATGTCTCACTTGAAAAAGCTAGTTTTCCGGCATCTGCGTTTTTTTTTTTTTTTTCGGAGATTAGCCCACCCGGACACAGGTCACCGACCCACATCAGGGCCCATGAGGAGAAAACGTAATAACAATAACAATAATAATAATAATAATGATAACAATAATAATAATAATAATAATAATAACAATAATAATAATAATAATAATAATAATATTTCAGATAAGTAAAATTTATAATAAAAAATACCAAAGTAAAAAAATATTAATGATAACAATAATATTACTGAAAACACTGCAATAATAATAATAATAATGATAATAATAATAATAATAATAATAATAATAATAATAATAATAATAATAATAATAATAATAATAATAATAATATGGAACCATAAAGAAATTAAAAAAAAGATCATTAGTGAGAAACGATATATGTATGTTGTGTTGCCAATATCAAGAGAAACAATTGAGACCCGGCAATTGTGTGTAAATGAGGCAGAAAGTCAGATCAGCAACCTAGAACTTGGTCACAATTTTTGCAATGCCATATGGCAGCAGGGTCTACCATTAGACAACACATTATGCTTCCAATATCTTCCCAGGCGGTAGTACCTCCCTGTTTGGTAGCTGCCTACTACCTACTACCTATTTTTTTTCTTTTCTATTTGTAATTTCTTTTTACTCTTATATTCATGGTCGTGGTTGTTATAATCATAGTCGTGGTTGTTATAATCATGGTCGTGGTTGTTATAATTATAGTCGTCGTTGTTATAATCATGGTCATGGTTGTTATAATCATGGTCGTGGTTGTTATAATCATGGTGGTGGATGTTATAATCATGCTCGTGGTTGTTATAATAATGGTCGTGGATGTTATAATCATGGTCGTGGTTGTTATATTCATCGTCCTGGTTGTTATTATAATGGTCGTGGATGTTATAATCATGCTCGTGGTTGTTATAATCATGGTCGTGATTGATATTATCATAGTCGTGGTTATGATCATAGTCGTGGTTGTTATAATCATGGTCGTGAGTGTTATAATCATGGTCGTGGTTGTTATAATCATGGTCGTGGTTGTTATAATCATAGTCGTGGTTGTTATAATCTTAGTCGTGGTTGTTATAAGCATGGTCGTGGTTGTTATAATCATGGTCGTGGTTGTTATAATCATAGTAGTGGTTGGTATAATCTTAGTCGTGGTTGTTATAATCATGGTCGTGGTTGTTATAATCATGGTCGTGGTTGTTATAATCATGGTAGTGGTTGTTATAATCATGGTCGTGGTTGTTATAATCATGGTCCTGGTTGTTATAATCATGGTCCTGGTTGTTATAATCATGGTCGTGGTTTCTATAATCATGGTCTTGGTCGTGATACTTACAGTATCTAATATACTATAAGAAGGAATAGATTAAAGGTTAGAATAATTTGTTAAAGAAATATTCGCCATAAGGAGAGGTTAAAATCATAAAAAATTTTTTTTTATGAATCACCGATGATCATTCCGAGACAAATTATACTATGAAGAGAAGTGACCTTGATTCTGGTTAGAATAGTCACCATCTGCTTAAGTCATCACCTGTGTTAAGTCATCATAGTCATCATCTACGTTAGTCAGTTTTAGGCCCATCTCACATGACTGACCGACCATCGATGGTCTTTCCGCGCGAGGGTGTTAGTTTTCAATGTTTCTTATTATTTATGCTGGTGGATGTAAGACCTCTTACCCTCAGTGACGCTGCTATGGTCAATTTGGTGTTATTCTTGTTTATAAATGCCTTCTAATCTGTCTCAAGTCTATCCATCCTGTTTATTGGCATCCTAACTGTCTGTTCGTCTGCGTGGTGTTAAAATCATAAAAAAAAATTATTATGAAACACGGATGATCATTCCGAGATAAATTATATAATGAAGAGAAGTGACCTTGATTCTGGTTAGATTAGTCTCCATATACTTAAGTCATCACCTGTGTTAAGTCATCATAGTCATCATGTGAACCAGTCGGTCAGCTGTCTGTCTGTCCTGTTAGTTGCCATATTGTCTATTTGTGCATGTATGAATCTGTCTATATTTGGCAACCTCTTGTCTGTTTCACTGTCTATATTCACCCTGTGTCTATTGTAATCATCTTCTCCATGCATTCCTGATATTATCTTTTTATCTCTTCTCCTTTTCCACCCACAGGAAAAAGTATACACTGTAGCTGTAAGGTCGTCTGGTAACGTTGAAACTGCGCATCCAGACGCATGATGAAACCCAGCTCCCCCCACCTGTTATCTCTAAATATTTTCTATATCCCTTCTTTATTCTTTTATTTACTCATCTCCTTCCTTTACTAATCCAAACAACATTAAAAAAAAGGAGGCTAAGAAAAAAAGTGGGGGGAGGAGGAGGGAGCCATACGATAACTGCAATCGTGGGCTGACAGGGTCCAGCGAATGAAGGTGTGCTAAGTCCGTAGACTTGCATCGTTTTCCAGCATAAATAAAATGGTTTTGTAATGGCTTCCTAAAGAAACCATCGATATGGGACCAGGTTTGTTCCACTGCACGAATTTTTTTGTGATTTTTCCACCAAGTTTGATGAAAAGCGATTGTGCCGTTTCGGCTGCCCAGAACAGACACACACACACACACACACACACACACAAACAGACACACGCCTAGTCGTATAGTATATTAGAAGACTCATGCACGTGAACTCAATGGTGTTTAATGGACAAAACCTGCCAATACAATGTTAATGTTAACACATTACTCATGATTTGTGGATTACAAGTTAGGTGATAAAAACAGCTTCGTATTGTATACAATGGCAACAACATTTACTTCACACTTATCCTTATTTGACGAAAGCGTATACATAGTAGCTTCCAATATATAACATTTTATAGCAATAAGGCCTCGTACGAGCTTAGATTTACGTGTAACGAGTCTTACACTCGTCTGTAGGTGACAGTGCTTGCAGCTCGGCAGTGTATATTGAACTGACCCGCCCAGGACAGATGGCGTACAGATGACCTACGGCGTCATCGTGAGGTTTCAGCAGAACCACTACCATCAACACTGCTAGCCTCCCCTCACTCCTTCATTTAAACTAGTTAACTCCTTGTTCATATAAACTATTTTTCATATTACCGTTATCATAACATCCACATATGTTATCACAACATCCACATATCTTATTACAAGTTCCACAATTACGGCTCGCCTACAGTAGTGCGGAGCGGTAACACTCTCCTTCAAGTCACACGAACTGGTTATAAAGAATAGAACTACCGAAGCAGCTTAAAATGCACAAGAGTACGTCTATGTACCCAGAGGAAGTATGTTTTCCACTGATGAAAGGCCTTCTAGGAGACAGAGTTTTACCACAGGGCATATCAACATGTTAGGTGCAGTATTTATCTTGATGTGTCTCACAAGTCTGTCATTATCATGCTTTGCTTCTATTACTCTGTCGAGTGGCCATTGGTTCTTAGAGTTGGCCTCCTCGGTTACGATGACCCTGCCATTTGGTCGAAAGTTGTGCCTTGGTTTGAGATGTGTTTGGCGGCTTCTCAACAAAGGCAAGTATTCCTTCATCCAATGTTTCCAGAACTAGCCCACTCGGAACTGAGCATGTTTCCATCTCCTATGATACGACTACTCCACCAGTAGGCCACCTTGGGAAAGATTACATGTCGTATCAGGGTGTAAGATGTGCATAGGCGTGAGTGCTTCCAGATCACTGACATCATTCGAAATAGTGGTAATCGGCCGTTCATTCATTACATCTTTCACCTCCCTAAAAAGGGTCTGAATACGTTCGTCGTCTAGCACTTGTGATCCACTGACCGCTTGTAGAACCTTCCTTACTGTCCGTATCTGTCATTCCCACACATCCTCTATGTGTGATGCTATGGGAGGCTGAAGAACCAGTCTACTGTATTTGTGTCTTCAGGAAGGCATCCTGAATAACTTCATCTTGTGCCTAACTGCGTGCCACCGTCCTCAAATCTTTGTCAGCATTAAACATGCTTATGCCGTTGTCAAATCGAATACGTTTCGGTGTACCTCTACGGGCAGAGGATCTTGCTATGACGTTGAGAAAGGCATCAGCATCTAGCGAGGCAAGAACTCCAAGGTGTATAGCACGAGTAGTCAGGCACCTGAAAGGACATCCCCACCTCTTGAGACGTTTATGCCCCTGTATAATGCTGAAAGGTCCGAAGCAGTCCGCCCCTATGTAAGCAAACCGCAGCTTACCTGGAGTAACTCTGGTAAGTCAGCTTGACGCTGCTGCGTTGATGTGGCAGCACACCAAGCAGAGCCGGGTGATCTTGTTCAGCAGCCGGCGACATCGGGGGATCCAAAACTTCTGTCGTAAACACCTCAACATGTGCTCTCCTCCAAAGTGTCCAGCCTAATTTGCATGCATGTCCCGCACAATGATTTCAGTGACGCGATGTTGATAAGGAAATAAGATGGGTTGCTGGCTTCCCTATTGCTAGAGGGCATTCTTCATTCGACCACCCACCCAGATTAGTTCATCCTCGCCCAAATTGGTTCCAGTCTGCAAAGCTCACTTTGCCCCTTCAGCGTACCCCAAGCAAGAGCTATCATCTCGTCCGGATAACACTCCATTTGCACCGAGCGTAGGAAATCAACCTCAGCCTTCTGCACCTCTGCCACACTTATTCCGACTCGTTTGTCTCGCTGGTGTTTTTTTCTCCAAGCCATTTTATGAATCTTCTGAGCCAAGCTACTCCTCTCAGTAAATGGGGCTAGGGTGAATATCTAGCCCACAATATATGCAAGGCGTTTTTTGTTTGTGTCTCTCCTGTGGCTATGCTACCAGTCGCCAAAGTAGCCACTTACTGCTTCTCCTCCATGTCCCACTTAGATTCAGTGGTAGTCTCGGCTTTTCCAACCAGTGTTTCTCGCCTTTCTATAGAAATGCCGGCCCTAGGATTCATGAACAATCACCAGTCAGGGTCCCCACAGAAGGCCCTCGGGTTTCATCGTCCGCTGGATTCATCGACGTACCCATTGTTTTGTTTCTGACAGCTCCTCTGTCATAGCTACCCGATTTGCAACAAAGGTATAGAATCGTCGACTGGCGTTTACAAGATACTGGAGAACTAACATGCTATCAGTCCAAAAGAACAATTCTTCGATCTCCATGGTCAGTTCTTCTCCTATCATTCGGTCAGCATTGACAGCCAAGACAGCCGAGCAAAGATCCAATCCAAACAGGGTTTTGTTTGTTGTTTGGGGGGAGCCAACTTTGTTTCTCCAAACTTGTTTCAGGGGTTTCTGTAGGTTTTGTCGTCAAACAGTTCATAGTTGTGGACAATGCTTGGTAACCCACGGGTCTGTTCACAGTCCATTCAAAGCGTGTCCGTGTTGCAAACGGGGGCTTAATGTCATTCCTCTGAGCTACAGCGGAATTAATGCTCGCGGGGCGTCTTGTCCAACTAGGAGCTCCACCGTACGTTCTTGGTTACGTGTTACGACTCCCTAGAGGTATCTCCATCTTGAGAGGTCATGCGTTGTAGCTAATGCTTCCTGTAATGTTGACGGGATACTTTCTATGACTACAGTAAGACTCCACACAAAGAAACCATCCTCGCTTTCCTCGGACCGGCACTTATGACTTCTAAATCAACTTCTGAAGTCCACTGTGTTGACTCCTGTACAAGTGTTCCAATAGAAAGCTGCACCCTCTTCCCCCTTACTACAAATTTCCTCACTAATTGTTGGGTGCAGAATTAATGCCACTGCCAGAATCTAAAAATGCCAGAGTCCTGACCGTATTTCACAAACAGATTCCCTTTCCTCGAACCTTGACAGCTACAATGGGCCACACGATCTGCAGCCTCCTTGGTTGTCACAAGTTACTGTCCTTTTCTAATTTCGTGTGCTTGTTGTCTGATCCGAATGCATAAGTGTTGCGCTCCTTTGCTCGACTCTCCCTTGTTTCTCTTGCGCCATAACCCTACGAACCAGATGCTCGTCCCCTTTCGAGTCAGCGTCTATCCTTCGCATTATTACTCGCTTCATTAGATGTTCTTCGTCTTGCATTAGGATTCCACTGGCTCTGACTTAGCATAGACATGCCAGCTCCAGCATGGCTTTTCCAACAACCAACAGGCCGAGGTGTACCCGGTTATCTACTCGACCTTTATTAAATTTCATGGAGCCACTTCGAATGTTTCGCCGTGCAACCAGCAACACCGCATCTAAAGACAGACTTGCACTCAGCAAGCTTTCTTGGTTTGTGATGATAATGAAATATCTGGTGTTATTCTGTAAATCATATGTGGAAATATCATGGTAACGCTCAGCACATATCGGTATCCATCTGAGCTTCAGAAATGACGATTTATCAAATGCAATTTATATATGTGCTCAATTTAGTGTTATATTGTCTTTGTGCTAGACGTATTCTGTATAATATACGTCATTAGGATTACAAGGACAGATACAACACGTGATACGTTTAATGTCACATGGGGTGAGACATCTGTCCTATCAGCAGACGTTAAAAGGTTTGGAGTCTTTTCAATCTGCAATGAGAGTATTGGAATAACAGCCTTTGGCAGACCGCTGTGTTCTTTGACCACGATAACGTGGCAACTGATGAGACTCAGATCGATCTACTGACAGCAGTCACGTGGAATTAGCCAAATGACCGAATATGTGAAAACTCGCATAATTGAGATAATGGTACCATTCTTTCATCTGGTTACAAATTGAAACTCTAAAACATTTGCAAGGCTATATCACTGTGTAATGAACACTGGGCTACTGCAAGTGACAAGAAAGTCATTAAAGCTGACAAACGCCTTTTACAGATACATTAATTTTCAAGAAAGTGAACGAGTGGTAGACATGCCACACATTCTCAAGCACGAGCTGCCAGAACTACCAGTATCTCTCTCAAGGACAGACAAAATATTGAAACCAATAAGAAAGCTGATCTACTAGGCATCCTCAGTGCCGAAATTCAGGTAGAGGCAATACCAATGTCATGCCATGTAACCAACCCAATGATTGGCGCGTATGTACTTATTGATGGGCGCACTCTAATTCAAAGTTTGGGAAACCCACTAACTGCAAGTTATTTGCCAATTATTCAGACACTTTTGCTAAGTCTACTTTTGCACATTTCAATCGAGGTGCTACTAGGGTAAATGCCATCTTTGACAGGTATCTTGGCTCCAGTTCCATTAAAAGCCAAATAAGAGTAAAGCGAAGTCAAGAGACCAATTTGCAAGGTCATTTAGTCATGGTAAGGTTCCTTTACCACAGGTATGGGCACATTTTCATATTTTTGCCCGTTGAGACGGCACCGGTGGCTCTGAAGCGGTTGTAGGTGGAGGCGTTGTCTCTCCTGAAGAAGCGCATACCAGCATCATTTTTCGTAGACTCGAGGTACACAATGGTATTTTGCAGAGATTCAGACGTCTTCCCCTAATGCTCATGATCGGCGTTGCTATCCAGTGCATGAGATAGCTAAGAGGTTGTCAAACACTGTAAAGGATAGCTTGTTGGGTTTCCATGCGCTGACTGGATCAGATACAACATCTTCCTTCGCGGGGTTTGGCAAGAAGACTTGCTGGAAGGTATTCAGTGAACATCCTCACCTCATGAAGGGTGTTGGGTGTGATGGCTAATTGGAGGATGTGGAAGAGTTCGTCTGCCGCCTTTACTCTGCTCCTGACTGCAAGGTTAGGGTGTGTCATAGGAGGGAAGATCAGCTAAAACTAATGGCCCATCACTTTTTTGGTAGATTTTAGTGTATATAAACAGAAAATAATTTCAGTTTCAATATTTTGCAACTTTTTGCTAGGTAAATTTTAGCGTGAAATTTATCGAAAATCTAACGTACAGCTGCATTAGTGCATTACAATTAAATAGTGAACATTGCTTTCTGACTTCATTCTTTAACAACCCAACTAACAATATTTTTTCTGTTTCAGATTCTGATGCATTTATAAGTTGATAATATTTGCGATGGCTGCTTGTGTCAGGACGAGGAACCAAAAATCCAGCCATCTCAGTCACTATCTTGGGTCTGGGAGAGAGCTCCTGAAGTCGGAGTTGCCTACATTGAGAGATGCTTTGAGATACGGTGTTTTAATCAGGCAAATCAGTGAAAAGAACCAAAGAACTTACACAAACAAAGACATTGCCAGTGATATGACCAAAGCTGTCTTGGCACAGTACACTCTGGCTAACGCTCAGTTCAAGCCTCCAGTCATAACAAGTCAGAAGAAGATTAGTGAGAGACTGCTAGCCAGTTGGGAAAAGGCAAGAGATATCTCTCTTGGGAGAGGAAAACTTGCAGTTAAGGACAGCTTTGCCAAGCAACTGGACCAGTTATTTGACATAATTACTTGCAAGTGCCCAATTGTTCTCTGTCCTGAGTTTGGATGCGATCGTGACTGTAAATCCGAGGCCCACATCTCCTGTATTTGCAAGCGTGAACTGAAGATTCCTGTGATCGAACTGGCATTTGTCAAAGCACAGAGAGAGAAGACTGGCAGTATAGGGGCTCTCATGATTTCTAGCCAAGATATTCCGGAGTCCAAGAGACAGGAGGCTGCCACAGAGAGACAGAAGAGGAGAAGAGTTGCAGAGGAAAGGAGACTTGAGAAGGCCCAGGGTGAGGTAAAATAGGCCGATGATTGGAGTCAAGCTGATTCAGAGTTTAATGACTTCCCCATGGCTGATCCGAGTGCTGACCAGGAGAATGGTGACTTTGTCCCTAACCCAGAAAATAATGATCCCAAACCTTCCAGGCATAAGATTCGAAATAGGAAAGATATCCACGAGCATAGCTCTGGCCAGCATGCGACACCACACTGGTCTCAGAGAAACTGCAGAGATAGCAACAGCTGCCTGGATTGACGGTGGTTTGATAACACCTGATGATGTTCACCTGGTGATAGATCATAACAAAGTAAGGAGAGCTCAGGAGAAACTTGTCAGTAACCCTAGAAGAGGAGTTTGATAAGGGATAAGAGAAAATGGAATCAATTGTTTGTTCTTTGATGGGAGAAGGGATGACACTAAAGTGTTCATGAAAGTTGGAATTCTGACAAGTTGTTCCCTGCCATGGTGAAGGAGGAACACTACTCCTGCTGCAGTGAACCAGGAGGGAAGTATTTGTGGCATTTCACTCCAGAGAAAGATGACATCAGGAAACCAGCTGAGATAGTGGCAGATAACATTGTGAACTGGCTCAGAGAGAGGAACGTAGACCAGACCCTGCAGGCCATTGGAGGGACAGCACCAACACGAACACAGGGTGGCAAGGGGGGGTCATACAGTGGATAGAGCGGAAGATTGGGAGGAAGCTGGTCTGGATTGTTTGTGACCTCCACACCAACGAGTTGCCACTCAGACATCTGATCCAGGAGCTGGATGGCAAGACTCTTTCAAACAACAGATGGTCTGGTCCTCTTGGCAAGATGCTGGACTCTGCCACTGAGTTAGAAATAAATCCGAGCTTTGAAAAAATCACAGTTGGCCCTCCACTCGTTGAGCTTGCACATACTGTCATTGACGACCTGAGTACTGACCAGTACTATGGTTACATGATTTGCAGTGCCATCAAAACTGGGGTCATGCCTGATAGACTTGTTTACCTGCAGATAGGTCCAGTCTCACATTCTAGGTGGCTCACAACGGCTCTCAGGTTCTGCAGAATTTGGGTCGCTCATCATAAACTGAAAGGGAACCAGCTTCACAACCTGAGACTTATTGTCCAATTCATCGTGAGTGTCTACTTGCCAAATTGGTTCAACACCAAGGTCAAGTCATCGTTCTCCGAAGGTCCGAGGCATGTTCTCTTCAGCGAGCTCCCTGAGGGAGTCAATAAGGAAGGTTGTTCAGATTGTGGAGCAGACTGAGAGATCTTCCTGGTATATACTCATCCCGAGGCAGTTCTGCAGACAATGCTCTGCAGTAAGGATGAGAGGAGGAAAATTGGCAGTCAAAAGATCTTGGATATGAGACTTATGAGAGGATCTGGGCATGACGAATCAGTTGGCTGCGATTCCTTCAGGGGTGGGAAGACTCCTGAAGTCAATCTAGGTGCCAAGACCCTCTGATCTCATAGATCCTGGATGATAACATCAGGCTGGCAGTGAGCCCCCCTCTTACCTGCAGCCTCACCAATGTTCAAGTCAGAGCTTTCCTGGACAACCCCATGCATGTCCCTGCCTGGCCCTCGCACGCAGAGTATAGAGCGTTGTGTACAGCAAGTGAGCAGGGCCAGCAGTCACGTGTACAGCCATGAGAGGAGGGAAGGCTACATCCGAGCTCAGGTGGTCAGCAGGGAGGTGATGAGTAGAAACAGAAGCAAGAAAGACATATTCTCTATGGTGTGCAGCAACACCGGGTCGTAGTAGTAAAACCGGTTTTGTATTTGATGATTTTGTTTTCTAAAGGAATATTAAATTTAATAAATGTGTCAAGATCATTCGTTTCACTATTCTGGATCATTTTCATCCTAATAAATTAACCTGATACATTTACTTTACTTTAGATAAGCTATTTAGTGGTGTTGGTAAAAGGGTGGGAATACTGAATTTTCATAAGATTTCAAGTTAAAATTTACCTAGCAAAAAATGAAAACTTTTCAAATCTGAAGATATCACATGATTCTGCATATAGAATTACATCATTAATACCATGGGCCGATTTTTCAAACTCAAAAAAAAAAATTCGCCTCCGTATGACACACCCTACTGCAAGGTTGGTGTTAAAAAAACAAGACTCGACTTATTCCGGAAAAGGAAAAGAGGGACAGAAAATCTTCCACCTATGAAGGATGTTACATTATCAGGCAAAGTTGTGGTTGCAAGCTGACAACTGTAACAACCGTAGAAATGCTGGAAATGGGCTCCAAGTCATATGGATGACACTGCCTGCCATACCAGAGATAGTAGCTTATGGCTGCAAGAAGAAATGCAAAACTGACGCCTGAAAATGTTTCAAGTCTCAACAGATATGTATCCCTGCAAGCGAGCGCGATGCTGTGAATTGCTGCTATCCGGCTGAAAATTATTGATATCACAAGAAATGGCATTTAGATACTATAAATAATGTGAGAGTCTATTATACTGGGAACATGTCTAGCGATTGAATTTGTAAACGTATTTTGTAGTACACAATCATTTACATACACGTGTGGTCTGAATGAGCCAGTTGACTTTATTTGATGTTAAAAGAATGGGGCAGTCTTTAAAAAGACGACTGGGAACATAAAAACTGACTGAATTTGTTTATATATGTTAAATTCATATTCATCTCTATATCGATGTATATGTGTGGTCTGAATGAGCAGTTGTTGTGTGATTAGTACACGGCCAGATTGTACTTTTATTGACATACGTTTAATCCTTGACCCTGAAAAAACATAAAATTGACAGCTACACTAACTAAATGACATAAATCTTAGAGGGTCGGCATGGCAGCCATTTTGATGACGTCATTTCTACCATTCTGTGTGGTCTGTCAAATTGACATCCACCTTGGTGTTGATCCATTGACTACACCCTTGATATCTGGGTAGTTGGTTTGCTTGTAACAAAGAGATGCCATCGAACCAAAATTTCATCATAATTCTGGGGGTTGGTTGGCTGACTACAGGCAGATTCCTGTAATTCAGGGCCACAAGGCTCTAGTTACAGATATACAGTTGTTAATATGCTTATGAGTTCACGACTGAATAACTTGGCTGTCTAAGTTACCGTCCCCGCTGCACAGACCACCAGGCGATTCAGCCCATGAAGGCTGAATAGCCACTGCGATTGATATATTGAGCGGCGGTAGCAGACGCTCATTCCGAAAGTCATTGAAACCTATATTCTTGGACTGCAAAGCACGGGTTAAGTCAATGAACGCACGAATAGATGTTTCTAATTCAAGCATCGCGAAGAACGAAAAACGAAAAGAAATTATTTTCCAGGCAAGTGATCCTTTCACCCACTACGAAGAATTTAAAGAAACACATCGACCAGGACCACTACTCAAGGTCGCACTTCAAGGAGCTCATGACACCAGGTAGTTCTTTTCAATGATCTCAAATGGTATACAGCACATGCAAATATCCATTGTATGTATTCCAGCTTCCTAGTTGTAATATTCATTAATAATATTTAATTCAAAGCTGAATTTTCTTCTCCACTCTGAGCTTTAGTTGGGCTTCATCATATATGATATACAGCCATCTATTCATATAAGGAAAATAGGTATCTCTGAATTTTAATTGCTGATGGCTAGTGCATGATGTAATTTATGGTATACGCATAAGACCTTTGTTGTCGAGGCACAGCATTATGTTACATGAACATTTAAATTACTTCGAAATCATAATGAATTATTATAAGCCATTATTTGAAAATTTATAATATAGCTCATATCGCATCTTGTAAATTTATTGGAATTTCAGGAATTTTTAACATCGTTGAAGAAATACCAGTTAAGAACATTATACTTTTGGCGTCCGGTCAATTCGTCGCCGGTCATTTCGTCGCCGGTCAATTCGTCGCCGGTCATTTCGTCGCCTGTCAATTCGTCGCCAGGTCAATTCGTCGCCGGTCAAATTGTCGTCGGTCAATTCGTCGTCAGTCACGCCAGTCCTGGCCAACCTATTCAGGATCTTTAAAACAGGAGAGTCAAAAGCCAGGGATTTCCAAGGGTGACAAACAACCGGAAGAGAGGATATATCTTTACTCGGACAATCAAGAAATAATCACAAGATAACAAGGTCACTACTCAACAAAATATAGCCAGAAATAGATAACACAATCCTATATGGCACTCTATGAATGTTAGGTTAGGTTAGGTTAGGTTCAAATTGTAAACCATTCATATCAAATTTACCGACGACGAATTGCCCGGCGACGAATTGACCGGCGACTAATTGACCGGCGACTATTTGTATTAGTAACATCTCGTGATAGTCATCCGCTGCATATAGTGAGATTAGATGGAACTGTTTTCCACAATTTTATGATTTTACAATTGAAGTATTTCTGAAAGTGATCAGCCCATATATTACTGAAGAGGACACATATATGCGACAGGCTGTTACGTACCTGCACACACACACTAGGCTCACAGTGATATTACAATAAACAGCAATAAGTAATTCCTCTCCTTTTTTATGTATCTGTTTAAACTATCTGTGACAACACTATCTATACAGTAATTGCGATAGCTGCTTTGTGGAAGCATTAAAAACATATGTTCAGGTAAGCAGTTATTAATTGCTGTATTAATTCTGTAACCAAATCCAATCTATATTATAAACAATAATGTCTATACATGTTCAGATTATATATGTCATTCCTACATAATTTGACATTCAGCGAGGAATCAAAAAATATACAGATACTTTTATTCAGTTACAAACTGAATATGTATTTTCATTATTTGCATCAGTACATATTGCTGACAGAGCTTGTTGCGATGGTGTAGGGGTACAGGACGATATATTAGTACTCCAGTTCTCAGGTATGGTTGATATGCCTGGAAGCTCTCCCGTCTACATCTTAAATAATACATTATTGATCTCATGTTGAGCTATAGTATGTACTATCGTGCACAAAAGTCGTGTCCACTACCGAGCCACAGTGAGAGTTTGAATAGCCTTGAGACTGAAGTTTCGAAACAGCTGGGGGAAATGCTATGGTCGGCCAACAGATGTCGCCCACTGTAGTGTGGGGGATAGAGGAGGTGGGGGTTAGTCTAGTAACAGGCTGTGTGTAGGTGGAGCATAACATCGTGAATTCTGCAATCACTGATAACAATAAGAATGTCATGAAAATAGTTAATATTATTAAGCATGGCTACGACGGTGTGACTGATGGGCACACCTGTGTATAACTTGTGTATTCTCCATGACTACCAGTAATGGTAGTCACGGAGAATACACAAGTTGTTACCAAGGTTGGCGCCACCCACACCAGGTGAAGGAGGTGATGTCGAACACTGAAACATGCCGAGGTCTCATTCCTACCATCGTCGTCACCAACAGGTAAGTCACATTAATTTGTCAGCATAGCCCATGTCGTCCTATACTATTGCAGGGTGTCCCATGAGTGACAGCAGATATTTGTAGAGGTGAAAGAATATGTGATATTGAGTTGAAAATCTTCTATACACATAAGCATTTTTCGGTTTACTTTAGGCGTGAGGTGGGTTGTAAAAATTACGCAGGGCAAAAATTTTGCCATGTTATATTTTATTTTTCTTACCAATTGCAGCCATACTGTGTGATGTTGTAATCCTTATTGGTGGATTACATAAGGCCTATTAATAGCGTGAAAACCCGTTTGAAGATACTGTAATGTTCCATAACTTGCATTAAACAACATCATACGTTCACGAGTTCCAACTCCGCTCCTAGCCTCTCCCCCCCCGCCTCTACCCACCCAACTATTAAACCTCATAATTTGAGCATCGTGGGTTACCACACCTAAATACTAATCGACTACTTATGCTCTCCCCACACTCCCCCTCCACCATCCCCCCACTCCACTCCTCCCTCCCCCACCTCTTCCCTTCATCCCTCCCCCAAGACTAACGTCAATCGAACATTCCATCCCATCACATTACCTTCCCCTGCATTCCCCAACCCCCCTCCCCTATTCTACCCATGGCGACGATTTGGACTACTGTAATGAACACTCACAGAACCGACGACATGGCTCCTCCCCCTTGTATTTAGAGTTAAAACCTTTACAACAAAGGTCAATCCCACGTAACTTGAGCCGGATTAAGATATGTGGAAAAACAACAAGCAACACCCATGGCCACCCCCCTACCCCAACCTAAAATCATAACCACCACGTCTCTATCTCCATCCGTTTCCCTCTATCTATAATAAAAAGTGTAACCCTACTCAGAAAAAATAATGAATGGGCCCTCCAAACAAATTAAAGATGAGGTGCACCCCACCCAAATAGGGATGGGCCCTCCATTTCCTTTCGCCTTCTTTTCTCCACATCCTTTCCTCCCTCCCATCGCCCCAGTCACCCCAACCTACCACCCAATACCATGCAGTGGGCAGAAGGCCACACACTTTCTCTCCTCCTAAAAGTCTGTTCCGTTTAACCCACATTCTTTCACTACTAAACCTTCTTCCCCCTTTCCTATATTTCGTTATCGGTATCTCCCGCCTCGACTCCGCCATTTGTAATGGTTGTCTTGCGTAATTTGTAAAATCCACCTCACGGCTAAACGTAAACCGAAAAATCCATATATGTATAGAAGTTTTATACTCAGAATCACATATTCTTTCACCTCTACAAATATCTGCTGTAATTAGTGGGACACCCTATTATAATTATATGACAGTTGTTATATGAGCTCCTTAGTTAACTTCACCATAAAAATATGGTGTTTGATGTGCTATGCGTTTGTCGCACGTTACCTTACTCGGTTATGTTACACCCCCAGTTGCAACCTGGGAGTTTGGGTTGGGTAATGTAGTATTTTGAGCAGAAATGGAATTCAGAACGACTCAATGAACATGAAGAAAAACGTTTTTATATAACGAACCCTAACGTAATGTAACCTATTACAGTTATATGTAATCTGGGACGAACATGTCATAGCTGAAAATTGTCAAAGAAATATGTAAAGCAGTGGAAAACCATATATTTTGATTATCGGCGAGGCTAACTACCTATAAACAATTAATATTTGACGATTGGCAAAAGTCCTGGGAAAATGAACCAACAAGTCATAAGCTAAAAATTATCAAATCATCAGTTTATCCTTGGTCATCATCAAAACAATCCTCTCGACATCACGAAACTATTCTGAATCGTCTAAGAATTGGGCATACGCGATTGACGCATGGCCAACTCATGTCTTCCCCTAATGGAGCCCCACCTATATGCTCCAACTGCCGAACACAAATAACAGTCCAACATATTCTCATTGAATGCCCTATTTATAATCGGTATCGAACAATGTGCTTCACTAACCCTACAATGTAAAATATTTTAGCAGAGACCCCAAAATTTTCCTAAGTTCAGTTTTGACCTTTTTGAAATACTGTAATCTCCTCCAAACAATATAACACTAAATTATAGAAACAGAAATATATGTTAACTAATCCCTCTGGCCAGCCCTAAGAAAGACTCAAATGGGTGTCAGTGGTCTGGTTAAACTAAATCTTGATGATGATGATGATTATCGGCGAATGTTCACTCTACAGTCGCAGGGGTGGTGGTGGAGGAGGTTTGGGGGAGGGGGGGGGTGGAGGATCCACTTGCAGTTCACTATGAATACATGAAGTAGGAAGGGTTTCTTGGGCAGTTGATCCAAAAAGATTTACCAAAACGTTATGTCAGAGTAATAATACTTAACCTAGGTGTTACTAATACCATTAATTTACTCTAGTATATAAAAGCCTGCATCAGTTACCACAACATAATATTACTCTGCCATTTCAGATATGCCTGCAGGACGAGCAAATTCGTCGGCAGTGATTGCTGAGCGAGGCCAAATCATCGGGATGTGGAGAGCCGGGGCAACTGTGCCGAACAATGCTGTCGAAGTGGGGAGGAGCACCAAGACGATTAGGAGGTGGATCCGCCGGTGGGAGGAAGAGGGCTCAGTGGAGACGAAACCTCGAAGCGGGAGGCCACGAGTAACGTCGGCAAGGATGGACGCCATGATCGTGGCAGCTGCAACGGCATATCGAATGCGAACATCAGTGGAGCATACAAGAAATCTGGGCCTCAACTGCCATCACATGACGACAAGACGCCGACTTCATGAAGCCGGGATCGACTGCCATATTCCAGCTCACAAAGGGTGGCTAACACCTACTCACAAGGAGTGTCGACTCGGCTTTGCATTGGAACACCTTCCACATAGAGAAGAACAAGTGATCGAGGGCCCTTCGTGCCCCGTGGCGAGTCCGGTGGTACAGTTTACCGAGGTTGTTATAATCATGGTCGTGGTTGTTATATTCATGGTCGTGGTTGTTATAATCATGGTCGCGGTTGTTATAATCATGGTCGTGGTTGTTTCATGGTCGTGGTTATTATAACCATGGTCGTGGTTGTTATAATCATGTTCCTGATTGTTATAATCATGGTCGTGGATGTTATAATCTTGGTCGTGGTTGTTTCATGGTCGTGGTTATTATAATCATGGTCGTGGCTGTAATAATCATTGTCATGGTTATGATCATAGCCGTGGTTGTTATAATCATAGTCGTGGTTGTTATAATCATAGTCGTGGTTGTTATAATCATGGTCGTGGTTGTTATAATCATAGTCGAGATTGTTATAATTATAGTCGTGGTTGTTATAATCATGGTCGTGGTGGTTATAATCATAGTCGTGGTTGTTATAATCATGGTCGTGGTTGTTATAATCATGGTCCTGGTTGTTACAATCATAGTCGTGGTTGTTATAATCATGGTCGTGGTTGTTATAATCATAGTCGTGGTTGTTATAATCATAGTCGTGGTTATTATAATCATAGTCGTGGTAGTTATATTCATGGTCGTGCTTGTTATATTCATGGTCGTGCTTGTTATAATCATAGTCGTGGATGTTATAATCATGGTCGTGGTTGTTATAATCATAGTCGTTGTTGTTATAATCATGGTCGTGGTTGTTATGGTCATAGACGTGGTTGTTATAATCACAGTAGTGGTTGTTATAATCATGGTCTTCGTTTTTATAATCATAGTCGTGGTTATGATCATAGTCGTGATTGCTATAATCATGGTCGTGGTTGTTATAATCATGTTTGTGGTTGTTATAATCATGGTCGTGGGTGTTAAAATCATAGTCGTGGTAGATATAATAATAGTCGTGGTTGTTATAATCAAGGTCGTGGTTGTAATAATAATTGTCGTGGTTATGATCATAGCCGTGGTGGTTATAATCATGGTCGTGGTTGTTATAATCATAGTCGTGGTTGTTATAATCATGGTCGTGGTTGTTATAATCATGGTCGTGGTTGTTATAATTATGGTCGTGGTTGTTTCATGATCGTGGTTATTATAATCATGGTCGTGGTTGTTATAATCATGGTCGTGGTTGCTTCATGGTTGTGGTTATTATAATCATGGTCGTCGTTGTTATAATCAAGGTTGTGGTTGTTATAATCATGGTCGTGGTTGTTATAATCATGGCCTTGGTTGTTACAATCATAGTCGTGGTTGTTATAATCATGGTCGTGGTTGTTATATTCACGGTCGTGCTTGTTATATTCATGGAGGTGCTTCTTATAATCATAGTCGTGGTTGTTATATTCATGGTCGTGGTTGTTATAATCCTAGTCGTGGTTGTTATAATCATAGTCGTGGTTGTTATAATCATATTCGTGGTTGCTATAATCATGGTCGTGGTTGTTATAATCATGGTCGTGGTTGTTATAATCATATTCGTGGTTGTTATAATCGTGGTTGTTATAATCATGGTCGTGGTTGCTATAATCATTGTCCTGGTTGTTGTAATCATATTCGTGGTTGTTATAATCATGGTCGTGGTTGTTATAATCATAGTCGTGGTTATTATAATCATAGTCGTGGTTGTTATATTCACGGTCGTGCTTGTTATATTCATGGAGGTGCTTCTTATAATCATAGTCGTGGTTCTTATAATCATGGTCGTGGTTGTTATAATCATATTCTTGGTTGTTATAATCATGGTCGTGGTTATGATCATAGTCGTGATTGTTATAATCATAGTCGTGGTTGTTATAATCATGGCCGTGGTTGGTATAATCATATTCGTGGTTGTTATAATCTTGGTCGTGGTTGCTATAATCATGGTCTTGGTTGTTATAATCATGGTCTTGGTTGTTATAATCATGGTCGTGGTTGTTATAATCATGGTCGTGGTTGCTATAATCATGGTCTTGGTTGTTATAATCATGGTCGTGGTTGTTATAATCATGGTCGTGGTTGTTATAATCATGGTCGTGGTTGTTATAATTATGGTCATGGTTGTTATAATCATAGTCGTGATTGTTATAATCATAGTTGTGGTTGTTATAATCATGGTCGTGGCTGTTATATTCATGGTCGTTCTTGTTATATTCATAGTCGTGGTTGTTATAATCATGGTCCTGGTTGTTGTAATCATGGTCGTGGTCGTGATACTTACAGTATCTAATATACTATAAAAGGGAATAAAATAAGGTTTAAAATATTTAGTTAAAGAAATATTCGCCATAAGGAGAGGTTAAAAACATAAAAAAAAAATTATTATGAATCACCGATGATCATTCCGAGATAAATTATATAATGAAGAGAAGTGACCTGGATTCTGGTTAGATTAGTCTCCATATACTTAAGTCATCACCTGTGATAAGTCATCATAGTCATCATGTGAACCAGTCAGTCAGCTGTCTCTCTGTCTTGTTAGTTGCCATATTGTCTATTTGTGCATGTATGAATCTGTCTATATTTGGCAACCTCCTGTCTGTTTCACTGTCTGTATTCACCCTGTGTCTATTGTAATCATATTCTCCATGCATTCCTGATATTATCTTTTTATCTCTTCTCCTTTTCCACCCACAGTAAAAAGTATACACTGTAGCTGTAAGGTCGTCTGGTAACGTTGAAACTGCGCATCCAGACGCATGATGAAACCCAGCTCCCCCCACCTGTTATCTCTAAATATTTTCTATATCCCTTCTTTATTCTTTTATTTACTCATCTCCTTCCTTTACTAATCCAAACAACATTAAAAAAAAAGGAGGCTAAGAACAAAAGTGAGGGGAGGAGGAGGGAGCCGTACGCTGGACAGCGTCCAGCGAATGAGGGTGTGCCAAGTCCGTAGACTTGCATCGTTTTCCAGCATAAATAAAATGGCTTTGTAATGGCTTCCTAAAGAAACCATCGATATGGGACCAGATTTGTTCCACTGCACGAATTTTTTTGCGATTTTTCCACCAAGTTTGATGAAAAATGATTGTGCAGTTTCGGCTGCCCAGAGCAGACACACACACACACACACACACACCACCAATGGGTCAAGACGGGTCAGACGCACCTGGCGCCGCTCAGCAGCAGCCACGTCAACTGTTATGTTGGCCCATACGAACTCCCTCCCCTGACCCCTCCTCCCCACCGGAATATCAACAATTTCTCGCCAGAAGTTACTATTTCATTTGGGAAAGGACTGGAACCAGTGTTGAACAGTGGTGAACAGTGCTTAAGTCAGTGAAAAACAACTCGGCAGTTGAGTCTGAGCCAAGCTAACCTTCACACAGTGAGGTCCCAGGTACCCAGTGATAATTCCCCTGAGACTCCACGATAAGGAGGCCTCAACCAATTGAGTGAGTGAAGTCCTGTGACAACTGATCACGTGGTGTCCCCATGATGCACGACATCATGTGGTGAATGAGTTGCTACAGCATCATGTGAAGTTCCTCATAACACCATCTGCGAGGGAATTACTACACCACGTGATGCCCCTCATAACACCATCTGTGAGGGAATTACTACCCCATGTGATACCCCTCATGACACCATCTGTGAGGGAATTACTACGCCATGTGATGCCCCTCATAACACCATCTGTGAGGGAATTACTACACCACATCAGGCCCCTCATACACCATCTGTGAGGGAATTACTACACCACATCAGGCCCCTCATACACCATCTGTGAGGGAATTACTACACCACATCAGGCCCCTCATAACACCATCTGTGAGGGAATTACTACATCATCAGGCCCCTCATACACCATCTGTGAGGGAACTACTACACCATCAGGCCCCTCGTAACACCATCTGTGAGGGAATTACTACACCACGTCAAGCCCCTTATAGCACCACCTGTGAGGGAACTAGTACTCCACGTGATGCCCCTCATAACGCCATCTGTGAGGGAGTTACTACACTACGTGTCTGCTGTTCAACACGTCAGCTCACATGATCTACGTGTGTAAACATTAATCTGTATGTTCACTAAATGTTCCTTCACCTTTCTCTGAGAAAGTTTTTGTTAAACCACCAATGTATGTAATAAGTCATTTATGACCAATGTATATTTTCACCCTTAGGGCTGCAAACTTTTTCAATAAACCGTTTATTATTATTATTATTATTATTATTATTATTATTATTATTATTATTATTATTATTACACACGCCTAGTCCTATAGTATATTAGAAACTGGAGAACCATTATATTTACCGATGAAATGGTGTTCAGGTCAGTGGGAGCCGAAGCAAGGCAGTGCTGGCGGCCACCCAACACACGCTCCCATGAGAAACACATTCAACATCGCTCAGTGAGTGGTAAGGTGTCAGTGTCATTCTGGGGTTGGATGTGGGCACATGGGCCAGGTGAACTGGTCAAGATCAATGGCCGTTTCACTGGTGAGCAGTATGTAGACATCCTGGAGCAAGTGCTAATTCCTACAGTCCGGGCTATGGCAGTTCCAGCCCCCCACACTATCAGGCTGGTTCATGACAACAGTCCCATTCATACCAGCAACATAGTGAAGGACTACCTCCAGGATCACCCTGAAATTGAGGTCATCGACTGGCCAACACTAGGATGTGATATTAATCCGATTGAACATATTTGGGCCATGATGAAACGTGATTGGGATCTTGGGGAGCAGCGAACCTGTGCAGCAATAGAGGCGAAAGCTTACGACGTGTGGGAGAGTATACGTCGACGACCAGGGGTGTGCCTGAAGCTGGTCGACTCCATCCCTATTCGCCTTGATGAAGTCCAGAATGCAATGGGTGGCTGTACCAAATACTAAGATGTGTGTATTGGTGTATTGTTTGGATTTTAGTATTGTTTGTAAATATAATTAATATATATTAACTCACCTACAGTGTTATCTTAAACCCATGTCTTTAATGATGTCTTAAACTATATTGGATGAAAATTCATAACAAAGTAACTTAACAGCCACAAATTATGTATTGTGGGGTATACAATGATCTGTATGACACATCGTGGAATGTGTTGTCCTATAACACAATATGATTATATAGTTACAATTGCTACCATCATTGAAATGCTCATGATGTTCAGCACACAATATTAACGGTAACTGAGCACACTCCAAACTATATGAAGCTTGCATATTGTGGTGGGGTGTTTAAACAATGGAACTTGGAAGAATTGGAACAGTCACCTAGATTAAGTCCGAATACTATTTTACAATACTGATAACTTTTTCACTCCACTCTTTTTAACATAAGTATATAATTATATAATATTGCATATTATAACAAATATTTATTAAGCAAAGGATGGGTGGAATATAAATAAATATTACCATAATCTCTGTGTCTGAATAACAACAAAATTGTGAAGTGGTCGCTGAGTAAAACTAGCTGACCAAGGCCCTTCACCCTGATCCTTGCATATTTCACTTTTATCCTTACTATATTCCATTCTTTAAAGTATCATTGTGACCTGAGCGGCAATAAGCACCCAGGGCACTGCACCTGTTCCATGAATTCGAAAACCATAAAGAAACAACTGTAAGACAAAACGTAATTAAAACGGCAGCTTGAAATTATGGTGGTATAAATAACACTGGTCTGCATTTGGGATCTTTTTTATTTTTATTTTTATTCATGTATGTGATCTTACATATTCTTGGGTTGCTGATTTTAAATATCTCCACCATTTTGCTCTATCACGTAAGGATTTTTAATAAAATACAAATTAATGATTTTTAAATATGATATAATATAATAATATATAATTAATTATTAATGTATTCCAAATAACCATGAAATTAATTACGTTTATCATGAAATGAAGCAGAATAATCAACATAAAATCTAATGAATGTAAACAAAAATATGCTCCTAATAGTTAGCCTACATATTGATTCAAAGGAAGGAGGACCGCTTTGATTTCCGCTTGTGCTGTGCATCGGGACCATCACGTTTCAATGACCAGCAGTAATCCGCCATCATGCTGACATTCCATTTGCCCTGGTATCGAGTTTCCATGGTGCATATAACCTGATGGAACCGCTCTCCCTGTTCCTCACTGTAGTCCCCACAATTCTTGGGAAAATAGTCAAGATGTGATTGCAGAAAGTGCATCTTCACACTCATTCTAGACCCAAGTTGCCGGAAACTTGAAATCAGGTCTTGGATCAGTTTTTCATATTCTGGAGAGCGGCTGTTTCCCAAGAAGTTTTGGACAATCTGTTTGAAGGAAAACCAGGCATTCACCTCGACACCAGCTAATGCTTCCTCAAAATGCATGTCCTTCATCAATTCCCGAATCTGAGGGCCAACAAAGATTCCTGCCTTTAGCTTGCCTTCACTTATACGAGGAAACTTTGACTCCAGGTACTTGAAAGCAGCTCCATTCTTGTTCAGGGCCTTCACCAAATTTTTCATAAGCCCTAATTTGATGTGGAGTGGCGGTAGCAGAATTTTCTTGGGGTCAACTAGTGGCACAGCTTTTACGTTGTGATTTCCGGGTAAGAAGCTGGTTCTTGGTGGCCAGTATTTTTGTTCATAGTGCTGGCTGTCTGCCCTACTATCCCAGAGACACAGAAAACAGGGATACTTGGTGTATCCCCCTTGAAGACCTAGTAGGAGAGCAATAACTTTTAAATCACCACAAATGAGAAAATTGTGATTATGGTACTTGATTGCAGTTAAAAGTGTCTTCATATTTTCGTAAGTTTCTGACATTTGGACACTATGGCCAATCGGCACAGATGCAGCTGCGTTGCCATTGTAGAGAAGAACAGCCTTTAAACTTTTGTTAGAAGAATCAATGAAGAGCCTCCATTCATCTGCTTTGTACGACATCCCCATGTGCTCGATAAGGCCACAAATATTTGAACAGAAAACAAGAGCATCTTTTTTCTCAAAGAATTGAAAATAAAGAAAAATATATTAGATTTAACATTTAAGTCAATATAAGGTAAGTATTTTAATTGGTATTATACTTTAGCATTTACTTATGTTATATAAAAAATGAAAAGTCAACGTCACAGACTGTCACAGAACCTGATGTGATAGAGATGAATAAAAAACACAGTGAATCACTATTTTTCATATATATTTCGAAAAAGATGAAATACAGTCAATAAAAAAAATCATGCAGACCAGTGTAATAAATAAACCTGCCTCTCATATAGCCCCCACCATATATATATACCTTGCCCATACACATACTATAATATATATATTTATATATATATTATATATATATATGTATATAGTATAGTATTGTTACGACCGTGTCGTATTTTTCTATTTTTTTTTTTATATAACATGCTTCCATGTTCCATATTATTCCTGTAATGATGTGTTGTATTTACTATTATATAATCTAGTCACCTTAACCCTGTGCTGTTAAGGTTTTAACTGTTACTATTTGTTCAAACCCATTTTGTATTGTAACCAGCATTCTTTGTTCTCTAACGACCATCTGCATCGTTAAACGACCCACAGGCTGGTCGCGTGGCGGGAACCGACCTTATAATATAGGACCCACCAACTGACGGAATTAGTTCAGTCCTCTTGTCATACAGTTCACATCCTTTGAGTGACTCTCGTCACCTGTTACTTATACATAATTTATTTGTGTTGTTCCTGTCGCCACCAATGTGGTATATCTATGTGAGTACCTATTTATGTCTCCATTTATGTCCATCAGTATTTGCTTCGTTACATTTAAGTAGTTCAGTGTTGTTTCACGTTAGTTAATTTCAGTGTTAGTTTTTATATGTTTATGCAGTGTTAACGTAATCCAATGCTTTATTTTTATTCTTTTGATGTTTCGATGTTTAGTATCATTTGTGTCTTAAAAGTTTCGATGGTGAATCAATTTGTTGTGACAGCCTGCGAGGCTCTTTATTGTCTTAATATTTAATTAAATTCTTAAAGGTTTACTATATTTATTTTTTTTCCCTTTTAGTTTACTTCACATTTTTGTTTGGTTACGCCTAGAACCTGGATATTTAAGTAAATTTAGAGACGGCGTAACAGTATACACCTACTGTTCGTGTTTGAGACAAAATATCTGGTGTCCTGAACAGAACAGACAAAATTACAAAATGACCTGTAATTTATGTTTTATTCCTACAATGTCCTGAACAGAACAGACAAAATTACAAAATGACCTGTAATTTATGTTTTATTCCTACATATATGTTTTAAAACATTTGTTGTGAATGTTTTACTCGTGTAAAATGGTTGCCGCATGAGATTGCAGTTAACGTACAGCTCCCTCCTCCTCCCCCACATTTTCTCTTACCCTACTTTTTTTTTACTGATGTTTGGATTAGTAAAGGAAGGAAGAGGAGTAAATAGACGAATAAAGAAGGGGAAACAGAAAATAGTTAGAGATAACAGGTGGGGGGGGGGGAGCTGAGTTTCATCATGCGTCTGGATGCGCAGTTTCAAGGTTACCAGACCATTTTCGGACCTTTCGAGCATATTGGCAAATTCGTATTTTGTCTGCTACGTATTCGCCAATGGTTTCGTTTTGCATTTTACCCTTCTCATGAACTTGTACTTCTCCCCTTGTTTGTTGTCGGAATCCTGTGTTTTTCTTTTACTTCCTTCCACAGGGAGAACCCCAAACAGTTTACCGAACTGCCCAGCAGCACTTCAATCACTCGTATATTACAGTATATAAACTTACGACAGCCCGGTAAGATCCAAACATGTCACACGAAAAGAGACACCGTGTAAACATGGCATTGATCTTTAATTACAATACGTCAATTATGCTGTGGAGTGCTAATCTCAAGGACTACATTATTACACATTGCACAGTACTGAAAAATCGTACATTATTTCCTTAAAATTATAATTAATTTACATCAACCAGCTAGGTTTCGTGTCTTAATTATTGTCTTACAAGTTAGTATATAACATCGCTCTTTTATTTGTGTAAGAACAGTTACATGTTCGCACATGGGCTCTCGTGGACCAAGTTGCTCCGTCATATGACTAGGCATTTTTCTTGGTATTATTCTTCCATTTTGTAGTAATTTCGTCACTGCTCGTTGAACTGATCTATGTTTACATTTTTCATTCTTTTTTATAGCACTGAAATAGAATATTTTTGTTGTTGTGTAGTTTGTAAGAAATAAAACATGAAATTGCCCTTCAAACCCCTGTGTACTGCGTAATGTAAACATTTCATCTGAGTTACAAATTTTCTTGATTCTTCAAACGCTCCTACCACGTATTAAAATATATGAACAAATAAAAAAAAATTACCATCGGTTGAGAGACATAAACGTTCTCTTTAATCTTGTACTTACTAGCCCATTAAGCATAGATTAACTATCATATTATCTTCATTATATATATTATATACTGTAGTGATCAAATTTCTGAAATATGTTTGTTCATAATATAACCAGTACGATTACTGATGTGTAAGAAAATATAAAGATCAAGTCTTTCTACTTTAAAATGGCAGGCGATCATTTTTTTATATATAAATACTGTTGAAAATGTCGAGAGATTAAGGTGTGTGCCGTTTACGATGAGAAGGACCAGCAGACTCAGGGGTTCTTCTGTGTTAATCTTTTGAGCAGCATTCCAGTACAAGCACAATTAGTGTTACCCTTACTGCAGTCCATGGACTGATCCATTTGATGTAAGCCTAGATTGATGTACTCCATGTACTCCTCAGAGTGATGTGCTCCAAGTACTCCTCAGATGAATGCACTTCATGTTCTCCATAGAGTCATGTACTCTGTGTACTTCTCAAAATAGTTTGTATATTGTATTTCCAGATTTTATGTATGTGATATACTCCTCAAATTGATGAACGCTAATTTATTTCATGTAGCTATTTGCTTGGTACACTTCTCCGGATATTTATTTATTATGTTTCCTATCTCACACTGATGTACTTTTTGTACTCTTCAGACTGATGTACTTTATATACTCTTCAGACTGGTGTACTTTACGTACTCCTTAGATTGGTATCCTTTGTGTATTGATAAGTTAGGTGTCTGCCTCACCAGTGAGGTTAAGTAAGTTAACTCGCCTGACCAGTGACATCATGTATTGCAGTGTTGGGCAGAGCAGTGTGTCGCCTCCTGCTTATCTTGTGGAGCTTTGCTTGTAGGATACAGCTGTAACCACACGGCTCGACCCAGTTACACTCAGCCATGTAGCACACACTGAAGAAATGCGGCGAGATGCCCAACTTGTTGGAATAGAGCGGCCTAAACTGTTATATTGATGCTCTCGTTTGATCGAGGAAGGTTAGGGCAAAATGAAGACTATTAGTAGTAGTAGTAGTAGAAATAGTAGTAGTATTTGTTGTTGTAGTAGAAGCAGTATTGTTTGGTATTATTATTATTATTATTACTATTAATTATTCGTATGATTATTATTATTAGTAGTAGTAGGAGGGGAACGAGATCTTCGGCCCCAAAGCCGACAACGGTTGCAGATATTGACTATGAGGCAACAGTCACCGAATGCCGCGTAGATCTGTGGCTTAACTAACTCAGCTAGGGTAGCTATTTCTGCATTAGGATATTTAATAGTAAGGTAATGAATTGATGGCGAAGCTGTGACAATTGGGGGAGGAGGGAGGCCATATTAAAAAAAAGCAGCAGCAGCAGCAGTAGTAGTAGTAGTATGGGGCCGAGAGTGCTCCCATGCGGTCGCCTCCCACCATAGTAACGGACACTTCATGTAGGGTCTCGACGAACCAAGTGAGTATATATAACTGATATTACACCAGTGAGACCATATAAATAGTGGTTATTTGTGCCAAGGATATATAAACAAGTGCTTGGTGTGACAAATTCTTGTCCATAGTGCATCATTCTGACGTATGGATGGTCGCCCTTGGGGGGGGGAGGGGTAGCCTGGATACCCACGCGCGCACGTATGCCCCTACTACCAGGACACAGCAGTCCAGCCTGTCACCTCTCCGCCCTTCCCTCATAAGAACCAGTATTATCTTGTGCCTGGGACTAAATCAGATGTTCGGAGGCGGACGTAACTGTCGCGCAAGGTGCTGTTCACTATGCCTGGCAACAATCATTGCTGCGTCTGTGCTAACCCGAACCAAAACTGCACAAATTGTGTTTGTGCGAGAAACAACCGACCATGTGTGTATTGCAAGAGGCGAGACCAGTGTCGGAACCCACGCCGCAGGGAGCCGACACAGGTGGCCACAGTGGATATCGCCGGGACCCAACTACCCGATGATATCCGAAATGATAGCAGTGAGTCTACTCAACCCGAAAATGTAGTACTAACAAATGCTGCTCCCTTAGTAGCAGGTGTCCACGGGGAGAATATGAGACAGCCACCTCAGTGGAATGGCATGTCGATGGAAAATACAGACATATGGGTCAAATAAACCTACTCAGAAATTGTCAAGTGGTCGCCCGCTAACTTATTGAACCACCCAAGTGTGCGGCCACCAAAGAAATGATTCGGGAGATGACTCGCTTCATGATTGATTACACTCAGGACCGCTTCCTCGCCCCCCTAGCTCTTCAAATACTGGCAATAATACCACATCTATTTTGTCAGAGGACACACACAAAGGCTAAGCACAAAGAAAATGTGGCAGCAATGAAGAGAAGATTGACAATGTGGCAGTCTGGGGCCCTAGTTGATCTCCTATGTGAAGCAAGAACACTGCAGGAGAGACTAAAAATTATGGGTGACGGAAAGCAAAACACCGATGACATAGCAAGAAAATTTGGAAACAAAATGCGTGTGGGAAAAGTGTTTCTTGCGGTAAGATCTCTCACAGAGGAATCCTCCGGTGGGGTGATGCCAATAAACAGAGAGACATTAAAACTATTGAAAGAGAAACATCACCCTGCAAGCGAAGACGAAGTCATCAGGTTCCAGGGTGACTATATCCCACCAAATGCTGTCCTGTTCGAGAAAATAACAGGAGAGATGGTGTGGAAAAAGGCACTGAAGACTCGAGGAGGAGCCGGCCCTTCAGGTCTGGATGCAAACGGTTGGAGAGTCATCCTCAGTACAAACAAGTTTGGCCCTGTAGCAAGTGATCTCTGCACTGCCATTGCCGCCCTTGCAAGAAAGCTTGCATCCTCTTGCTGCCATCACCTCCAGGCCCTGACGGCCTGCCGCCTTATTCCTCTGGAAAAGAAACCAGGATGTAGACCTATAGGGGTGGGGGAAGTGCTGAGGCGGATCATCGGAAAATGCATAATGGAGGTGGTAAAGGATGATGTCAGGGCAGCAGCAGGGAACCTACAAGTGTGTGCTGGCCACCAGGCTGGTGGGGAGGCTGCCATTCACGCCATGAGATTGATATTTGAGCAGCGTGATTGAGGCCGTTCTCCTGGTGGATGCTTCAAACGCATTCAACATACTTAACCGCAAGGCTGCACTGCACAACATCAAGATCAAGTGTCCAAGCTTTGCGATGTATGTTGAAAATTCGTATAGGAATCCATCAGACCTCTACATAGTAAACAACAAGGCTCTAAGAGGTGATACCATCTTACAGTCAACCGAGGGAACAACACAGGGGGACCCTGTTGCAATGGCAATGTATGCAATTGGCCTATCAGTGCTCCAAAAGAAATAAAATTTGAAACAACTGGGGTCAAACAAGTGGCATATGCTGATGACCTTACAGGAGCAGGAAAAGTGGAGGGCATCAAAAAGTGATGGGACTTGGCAACATCGCGAGGTCCACAAATAGGGTACCACCCAAACGCCATGAAGTCCTTCCTCAACGTGAAGACAGAACATTATGAACAGGCATTGGAGGTTTTTGGCGGAAGTGAGGTAAAAAAAACTAAGGACGGCCAAAGACATCTAGGGGCAGTAATTGGCACTGCAGACTTCAAGACAGAGTACGTAGCGGGAAAGGTGAATGAGTGGGTTAGTGAAATCCAAGCTCTGTCTGAGATTACTAACACAGAGCCACATGCGGCCTTTGCTGCATTCACCCATGGAATCAAGCATCGCTGGAACTACCTGATGTGTACTATCCCTGATATCGGACCCCTCCTCCACCCTCTGGAAGAAACTATCAGTGTCAAGTTCATTCCCAAATTAGTGAAACACCCTGACTTAACCCCAGCAGAAAGAGCATTTCTTGCACTTTCACCAAGACTGGGAGGGATGGGACTAACAAATGCAGAGAACATTGCTGCCACTGAACATCAAAATTCACTTAAGCTCACGGCAGCCCTCACGGACCACATTATAGCCCAGAATGCAACAGGGGAAGTGGATACCAGCGAAGTAAATAAGATTTGTAGGTCCATTACGACAGATCGACAGCACTGCCAAAATGATAAGTTGCAGCAACTATTGCTGCAGGTACCAGAAAATTTGAAAAAAAAAGTAGCTATAGCGCAGGAGGTGGGCGCCTCGAACTGGTTAACTACGTTACCGATAAGGGCAAATGGTTTCAGTCTTAATAAACAAGAATTTACAGATGCCATTGCTCTAAGGTACGGTCGGCCAGTAGAAGGTTTGCCCTCCCAATGCGTGTGTGGCTCTTCCTATGATGGCGATCACGCCATGGTGTGCAAGAAGGGGGGCTTCATATGCATGAGGCATGACGAGGTAAGGGATCTCACAGCAAATATGTTGAAGGAAATCTGCCGGGATGTCATGGTAGAACCGACCCTCCTTCCATTGGATGGTGAGATCTTCCAACACAGGACTTCAAACACATCTAACGAAGCCCGTGTGGACGTCAGTGCTCGAGGATTCTGGACGCGGGGACAGCGAGCTTTCTTCGACATCAGGATTTTTGATCCCATGGCCGTATGTCACCGTAACCTAGCTCTCGATGCTGCACATAGGAGGAACGAGAACGACAAGAGAAGGGCATATGGGGAGAGAATTCAAAACGTTGATCAAGGCAGCTTCACTCCTCTAGTGTTCACAACCTCTGGTGGGATGGGACCAAGTGCAAGATGTTTCTACGCCAGACTCGCGGAGTTGATCTCCGAACAGAAGCAGCAGCCCAGAAGTTATGTTACAGCCTGGATGAGATGTCGACTGTCTTTCTCTCTCCTTCGGTCGGCTTTGCTCTGCCTCAGGGGAACGAGAGCTTCTGCCCCAACTCCGACAACTGCTGCAGATATTGACTATGAGGCTACTGTCACTGAATGCCGCATAGATCTGCGGCTCAACTAATTTAACACAGATAGGATAGCTACTTATGTATTAGGATATTTAATATTAAGGTAATTAAATGGTGGCGAAGGTGTGGCTATTGGGGTAGGCTGGAGGCCAATTGTAAAAAAAAAAAGTAGTAGTAGTAGTACAGTAATAGCTTAGGTCTGTATTGCTTTGCCTCAGGGAACGAGATCGTCGGCCCAAAAGCTGACAATGGTCGCAGATATTGACTATGAGGCAACAGTCACTGAATGTCGCATAGATCAACAGCTTAACTAACTCAACACAACTAGGCTAGCTACTTTTGTATTAGAATATTTAATTGTAAGGCAATAAAATGGGGGCGTAGGTGTAGCTATTGGGGGAGGGTGGAGGCCACGTAAAAAAAAAGTAGTAGTTATTGGAGGGGACACATTTGGAGTGTGGGAGTGGGATTTTCACAGTGCGTCAGTGAATATTGGATGTCACCCTAAGCATTGTCACCGAAGGTTCTTCTCATCCTTTACGGCATTAATCGCAAATATTCCGTGTGTTCACCGGCGATCACCAAGCGAGTTTGTGAGTATTCGGGTCGACGGCTACTGCAGGTGCCAGGTGCCAGTGCCAGTGTCGATAGGCCTACTTTGGCAGGGGTGGCATCGAGACTCTCGCCCTTAAGGGGCCAAGTGCTCTATGCTTGTGGTCGCCCCACCCCCAGGTAACGGTCACTTCATGTAGTGTCGGCCGAACAAGTGGTTATTTCTGCCAAGGATATATAAACAAGTGTTAGATGTGACAATTCTTGCTCCCAGTGTATTATTCTGATGCGTGGATTGTCGCCCACAGGGGGGTGGCCGACACACCCACGCGCGCACGTATTCCCCTACTACCCGGACACAGCAGTCCAGCCTGTCACCTCTCTGACCTTTACTTATAAGAACTAGTTTCTTCTTCTTTATGGGACCAAAGCAGATGTCGGAGGTGGACGTAACTGTCGCCCAAGGAGCGGAACACTATGCCGGGTAACAGACATTGCTGCGTCTTTGCTAGCCAGTACCAAAATTGCACTAGCTATGAATGTGCGAAAAACAACCGACCATGTGTGGTTTGCAGAAAGGGAAACAATTGTCGGAACCCACAAGGCAGGGAGCCGACACAGGAGGCCACAGTGGATATCGGCGGGACCCAACCGCCCGATGATATCCTAAATGATGGCAGTGAGTCTACTCAACCCGAAAATATAGTACTAATAAACGCTGCTCCAATAGTAGCAGATGTCCACGAGGTGAATGAGAGACAGCCACCAGAGTGGAATGGCATGTCTATGGAAAATGCGGACATTTGGGTTAAAGAAACTTACTAAGAAATTGTCAGGTGGTCGCCAGCTAACCTGTTTGAACCACCCAAGTGTGCGGCCACCAGAGAAATGATTCGGGAGATGATTCGCCTCATAACTGAGTACACTCAGGACTGCTTCCTTGCCCCTTTAGCTCTTCAAATACTGGTAATAATACCACATCTATTCTGTCAAAGGACACACACAAAGACTAAGCACAAAGAAAATGCAGCAGCAATAAAGAGAAGATTGACAATGTGGCAGAATGGGGCCCTTGGTGATCTCCTATGTGAAGCAAGAACACTGCAGGAGAGACTAAAATTTATAGGTGACGGAAAGCAAAACACCGATGACGTTGCAAGAAAGTTTGGAAAGAAAATGCGTGTGGGAAAAGAGTCTTTGGCGGTAAGATCTCTCACAGAGGAATCCTCCGGTGGGGTCCTGCCAATAAACAGAGAGACATTAAAACTTAAACAACTGAAAGAAAAACATCCCCCTGCAAGTAAAAACGAAGGCATCAGATTCCAGGGTGACTATATCCCACCAAATTCTGTCCTGTTCGAGAAAATAACAGGAGGGATGGTGTGGAAAAAGGCACTGAAGACTCAGGGAGGTGCCGGCCCATTAGGTCTGGATGCAAACGGTTGGAAAGTCATCCTCAGCACTAACAAGTTTGGCCCCGTAGCAAGTGATCGCTGCACGGCCATTGCCGTCCTTGCAAGAAAGCTGGCATCTTCGTGCTGCCAACACCTCCATGCTCTGACGGCCTGCCGCCTAATTTCCCTGGATAAGAATCCAGGATGTAGGCCTATAGGGGTGGGGGAAGTGCTGAGGCGGATCATCGGAAAATACATAATGGAGGTGGTAAAGGATGATGTCTGGGCAGCAGCAGGGAACCTGCAAGTTTGTGCTGGCAACCAGGCTGGAGGGGAAGCTGCCATTCACGCCATGAGAAAGATATTTGAGCAGCGTGATTGTGAGACAATACTCCTGGTCGACGCTTCCAACGCATTCAACATAATAAATCGCAAAGCTACACTGCACAACTTCAAGATCAAGTGTCCAAGCTGTACAATATATGTTGAAAACACCTATAGGAATCCATCAAACCTCTATATAGAAAACATCAAGGCTCTAAGAGGTGATACCATCATAGAGTCAACTGAGGGAACAACGTAGGGGGACCCTGTTGCCATGGCAATGTACGCACCACGCCTATCCGTGCTCCAACACCCAATAAAATTTTAAATAACTGCGGTCAAGCAAGTGCCCTATCCTGACGACTTTACAGGAATAGGAAAAGTGAAGGACATCAAAAAGTGGTGGGACCTGATAACATCACGTAGTCCACAAATAGGGTACCACTCAAATGCCAGCAAGTCCTTCGTCACTATGAACGGGCAATGGAGGTGTTCGGCGGAAGTGAGGTCAAAATAACAAAGGAGGGCCAAACACACCTAGGTGCGGTAATCGGCACGAAGGACTTCAAGACTGAGTATCTAACGGAAAAGGTAAATGAATGGGTAAAGGAAATCCAAGCTCTGTCTGATATTTTTAAAACAGAGCCACATGCGGCTTTTGCGGCTTTCACCCATGGGGTCAAGCATCGATGGAATTACCTGATGCGCACTATCCCTGATATCGGACCCCTCCTCTACCCTCTGGAAGAAGCCATTAGCGTCAGTTTTATTCCAAAATTAGTGAAATACCTTCACTTAACCAGAGCAGAAAGGCTAATGCTTGCACTACCACCGAGACTGGAAGGAATGGGATTGGCCAATTCAAAGGCGCTTTCTGGAACATCAGAACTCAGTCAGGCTCACGGCAGCTCTCACTGAGCACTTAAAAGCTCAGAATGCAACAAGTGAGGTGGATACCAACGAATTAAATAAAATTCGACGGCCCATTACGACAAAACGACACCACACCCAAAGTGATAAACTGCAGTAACTGATGCAGCAAGTGTCATAGAACTTGAAAAAATTAGCTATAGCGCAGGAGGTGGGCGCCTCAAACTAGCTAACAACGTTACCGATAATGGCAAAAGTTTTCAGTCTCATTAAACAAGAATTTACAGATGCCATTGGTCTAAGGCAAGGTAGGCCCTCCCAATGCTATGGTATGCAAGAAAGGGGGCGTCGTATGCATGAGGCTCGGCGAAGTAAGGGATCTCACAGCAAATATGTTGAAGGAAATCTGTCATGATATCAGCGTAGAACCGACCCTCCTTCCATTGGAAGGCGAGAATTTCCATCACAGGACTTCAAACATATCCAACGAAGCCCGTATGGACGTCAGTGCTCGAGGATTCTGGACGAGGGGCCAGCGAGTCTTCTTTGATATAAGGATTTTCGATCCCATGGCCGCATGTCACCGTAACTAAGCTCTCGATGCTGCACACAGGAGGAATGAGAATGGGAAAAACAGGGCATATGGGGAGAGAATTCTGAATGTTGACCAGGATGGGACCAACTGTATGATGTTTTTATGCCAGACTCACTGAGGTCTTATCTGAACGGAAGCAGCAGCCCAGAAGATACATTCCAGCTTGGTTGAGATGTTGACTGTCCTTCTCTCTGCTTAGGTCTGCAGTGCTCTGCTTCAGGGGAAAGAGAGCATCGGCCCCCAAGCCGACAACATTCGCAGATATTGACTATGAGACAACTGTCACTGAATGCCGCATAGATTAACACCAACATTAAAAACAAAGTAACCACACCAGTCAGAGTAACAACATTATCAGCAAGAATAAGATCCACCAGTTATAACGCTACCTGCAGTAAATATAAAACCACAGACACAACACCAGCTTCAGTAACAACACCAGCCACAGAAACGTCACCAGCCACAGACACAACACCAGCCACAGACACAACACCAGCCACAGACATAACACCAGAAACAGAAACAACATCAGCCACAAACATAACAACAGCCACAACACCAGCCACAGACAAAACAATAGCTACAGACACAACACCAGCCACAAACACAACACCAGAAACAGAAACAACATCAGCCACAAACATAACAACAGCCACAACACCAGCCACAGACATAACACCAGAAACAGAAACAACATCAGCCACAAACATAACAACAGACACAACACCAGCCACAGACATAACACCAGAAACAGAAACAACATCAGCCACAAACATAACAACAGCCACAACACCAGCCACAGACAAAACAATAGCTACAGACACAACACCAGCCACAAACACAACACCAGAAACAGAAACAACATCAGCCACAAACATAACAACAGCCACAACACCAGCCACAGACAAAACAATAGCTACAGACACAACACCAGCCACAGAAACAAAAGCAGCCACAGACACAACACCAGCAACCGACACAACACCAGCCACAGACACAACACCAGCAACAGACACAACACCAGCCACAGACACAACACCAGCCACAAACACAACACCAGCCACACACAACACCAGCCACAGATACAACACCAGCCACAGACACAAGAGAAGCCACAGACACAACACCAGCAACAGACACAACACAGTCACAGACACGGCAAGAGCAACAGAAACAACACCAGCCAAAGACACAACACCAACCACAATACAACACTAGCCACAGATACAACACCAGCCAGAGGTAGAACACCAGCCACAAAACAAAACTAGCCACAGTAACAACACTAGCCACAGGAGCAACACCAGCTACAGACACAACACCAACCACAGACACAGCGCCAGCCACAGACACAACACCAGCCACAACAACAACATCAGCCAATAACAACACCAGCCACAAACACAACACCAGAAAAAACACCAGCTACAGACAACACCAGCTCCAGAAACAACGCCGGCAACAGACACAATTCCAGCCAGCCATGGACACAACACCAGCCACAGACACAACACTAGACACAGACACACTAGCCACAGACACAACGCCAACCACAGACACAACACCAGCCACAAACACAACACCAGCCACACACACAACGCCAACTACAGACACAACACCAGCCACAGACACAACACCAGCCGCAGACACAACACCAGCCGCAGACACAACGCCAGCCACAGACAGAACACCAGCAACAGACACAACGCCAACCACAGACACAACACCAGCCACAGACACAGACACAACACCAGCCATAGACACAACACCAGCCACAGACACAACACCAGCCACAGACACAAGCAACAGACACAACGCCAACCACAGACAACACCACACCAGACACAGACACAACACAGACACAACACCAGCCATAGACACAACACCAGCGACAGACACAACACCATCGACAGATACAACACCAGCCACAGCCAGAACCAACCAGAGACACAACACCAGCAACAGACATAACTCCAGCCAGAGACACAAAACCAGCCAGAGATACAACACCACCGAATGATACAACACCAGCCACAGCCAGAATCAGCCAGAGACACAACACCAGCAACAGACACAACTCTAGCCAGAGACACAACACCAGCCAGAGACACAACACCACCGACAGATACAACACCAGCCACAGACAGAACCAATAACAGACACAACACCAGCAACAGACATAACTCCAGCCAGAGACACAAAACCAGCCAGAGATACAACACCACCGAATGATACAACACCAGCCACAGCCAGAATCAGCCAGAGACACAACACCAGCGACAGATACAACACCAGCCACAGACAGAACCAATAACAGACACAACACCAGCAACAGACATAACTCCAGCCAGAGATACAACACCAGCCAGAGACACAACACCAGTTACAGACACATCACCAGCCACAGAAGCAACACCAGCCACAGAAAATACATTAGCCACAATAACAACAACAGCCACAGGAACAGTGGCTTCTGAGAAAAATTAAGGCTCATGGTATCGACGGGAAAGTTTTAAATTGGATAAAATCTTGGCTCACCGATAGAACGCAGAGGGTCAGCGTAGATGGTGTTAAATCTTAGTGGGGCCGTGTAACCAGTGGGGTTCCCCAGGGGTCAGTACTAGGCCCACTCTTGTTCATAATCTACATAAACGATCTAGATACTGGGATCAGCAGTGACATAAGCAAGTTTTCGGATGACACCAAAATAGGGCGGCAGATTAATTCAGAGCAGGATGCAAATGCATTACAGGAGGATCTAAATAAACTGCAGGGGTGATCTGAAAAATGGCAAATGAAATTCAACACCAGCAAGTGCAGCGTACTTAATATTGGAAGAACAAATGCTGATAATGTATATAGCCTTAACAACATCAACCTAGAGAAGTCGACTTGTGAAAGAGACCTAGGGGTACTTGTAAGCCCGGACCTACGGCCCAGAAAACAGTGCGTTAATGTTCGAAATAAGGCAAACAGAGTATTGGGTTTTATATCTAGAAGTGTAAGTAACAAGAGTGCAGAGGTCTTATTGCAACTATATCTTGCGCTAGTCAGGCCGCACCTCGATTATGCGGTTCAGTTCTGGTGCCCCTATTATAGAATGGATATAAATTCACTAGAGTCGGTGCAGCGAAGAATGATAAAAATGATTCCGGGACTTAGAAACCTTCCATGTCAGGATAGGTTAAAGAAACTTAACTTGCATTCCCTAGAAAGACGAAAAGTGCGGGGAGATATGATAGAAGTATTTAAGTGGGTGAAAGGAACCAATAAAGGGGATATAGATAAAACTCTTATAATATCCGAGCAGGATAGGACTCGGAGCAACGGATTCAAGTTGGATAAGTTTAGGTTTAGGAGGAGGATAGGAAGAAACTGGTTCACAAATAGGGTGGTGGACGAGTGGAACAAGCTTACCAACTTTGTAGTAAGTGCGGAAACTCTGGAAAGTTTCAAAAGGAGGCTAAATAGATTCATGGATGATAGAGAGTGGTTGTAACTCGACAGGAGCTGCCATGCACAGGCCAACCGGCCTATTGCAGACTCCTTATTTTCTTATGTTCTTATGTAGTGTTGTGGCTGTGGCTGGTGTTGTTTTTCTTCTGGTGTTGTATTTGTGGCTGTTGTTGTGTCTGTGGTTGGTGTTGTGTCTGTGGCTGGTTTTGTGTCTGTGGCTGGTGTTGTGTCTGTGGCTGGTGTTGAGTCTGTGGCTGCTTCTCTCTGTGGCTGGTGTTGTTCCTGTGGCTATGTTGTTACTGTGGCTGATGTTGCATCTGTCGCTGGAGTTGTGTCTGTGGTTGGTGTTGTGTCTGTGGCTGGTTTTGTGTCTGTGGCTGGTTTTGTGTCTGTGGCTGGTTTTGTGTCTGTGGCTGGTTTTGTCTGTGGCTGGTGTTGTGTCTGTGGCTGGTGGTGTTGAGTCTGTGGCTGGTGTTGTGTCTGTGGCTGGTGTTGAGTCTGTGGCTGGTTTTTGTCTGTGGCTGGTGTTGTGTCTGTGGCTGGTGTTGAGTCTGTGGCTGCTTCTCTGTGGCTGGTGTTGTTCCTGTGGCTATGTTGTTACTGTGGCTGATGCTGCATCTGTCGCTGGAGTTGTGTCTGTGGTTGGTGTTGTGTCTGTGGCTGGTTTTGTGTCTGTGGCTGGTGTTGTGTCTGTGGCTGGTTTTGTATCTGTGGCTGGTGTTTTATCTATCGCTGGTGTTGAGTCTGTGGTTTGATTTGTGTTTGTGCCTGGCTTTGTGTATGTGGCTGTTATTGTTTCTGTGGCTGGTGTTTTTTTCTGTGGCTGGTGTTTTTTTCTGTGGCTGGTGTTTTTACTGTGATTTGTGTTTTGTCTGTGGTTGGTGTTGTGTTTGTGGCTTGTTTTGTTTCTGTGGTTGATGTTGTTGTTGTGGATAATGTTGTAACTGTGGCTGGTGTTGTTCCTGTGGCTGGTGTTGTTTCTGTGGCTGGTTCAGTGTCTGTGGCTGGTGTTGTGTCTGTGGCTGGTGTTGTGTCTGTGGCTGGTGTTTCGTATGTACAGTAGCTTGTGTTGTTTCTGTGGTTGTTTTGTTTCTGTAGCTGGTGTCGTGTCTGTGGCTAGTGTTTTGTTGTAAATTCTTCACAATGTAAAGAAACAAACATACATAACTGACTAATAAAAAGGAAGTGAAGAAACAAATAGGTTTACTGTACAATAGTTGGGCAATGTCGGTCGCCCAAGCCTAAAACTCACTGCTCTACAGTAGCTATAAACTTTTTTGATAAAACATTTACAGTGAAGCATATGATACGCTTGACAATTTTCCTTGTAATGTCTGTGTCACTGTTATTTACTTCAAATCAAATCACTATAAGATCACAGAGTCGACAAACCTGATGTCGGGTTGTATAAAGTTCTACAGTATGCATTGATGGTTACAAGTGTTCCCTGAAGAATGCAGTGATGGGTAGGGAAACACCGGGTAACACTGAAGTCCGTTTATTAAGGGATAGGAGAAATACAAGTGGTGACTAGCGTGTGCCATGCACGGCTCACACAGTCAGACTGAGGCTGCCTTGCCATATGGCAGCCTCGGGGCAATGTTGCCACATAACACGTGTAGTGTTGCCACGTAATTATATATATAAATGCTACTCGGCACAGTAGCTTATGTACAGGGTTGCTACTCGGCACAGTAGCTTAGATACATAACCTACATCTCCCTCCCCCCACACGCTCATAGTCTTTGTCTTGAGAGGACTTCTTAGTCCTAAGTCGCTCCGAGCGTCGAGGTGCACTGTGGGGCGGATCCTCGTGAGATGTAGGAGACTCGTCCTCGGTCAGGGGGGCCAGCAGCAGGGTGTGGGACTGGCCGGAGTAAGCGGCGGTTCCTCCACCAGACACGGTCGCTCGGCATCCTGACCTTGTAGTCCCGCGACCGGCCGACGCCCATCACTATGCCAACCTTGTGCCGACGTGTCGTCGTCGGGTCCTGAACGCGGACAAGGGCACCAATCTCCAGCGGCTGAAGAGGGCGGGCACGGTCGTCATACCGAGCCTTGGCGTCCTGGGCACGTGTAGCGGCGCGGCGGTAGCAGCTCTCGGCTCTGGTCTGCCAGTCCTTCGCAAAGGCCTTGGCGTGCGCAGGAACGCAAGAGCGGAGAGGGTGACCATACAGGATCTGGGCAGGGGAGCGTCCTGTGCGGGTGGGAGTGGACGCGGGTTCTGGGCAGCTCTGTGCTGCAGTGCCAGGCGCGTCGCTCGTTGACTCGCGCACCCTGCTGGCGGTGTACCGAGCAGCTGGGATCTGCTCGAAAAGTCTCTGAGCACCACGCCTAACTCCTTGCAGTGCTCCCACGACAACAAGGGTGTAGCGAGCGTAGGCTGCACGTCTATCCATCCGTGACACGACCTGTCGCCATAAGTGATCTCTGCTTGAAAGGAGCCCACAGCGTCTGGCATCTGGGAACCGTCCGCATTGTAGTACTGCAGCTGCGGCGGTGGTCCCAGGTCGCGTTTGGTGAGGCCCAGTTTCTGGAGGTGCTTCAACCCAATCACTGTAGTATCAGCGCCGGTGTCCGGTATCACCTCGATGTGACCCGACACATCACCGTGTGTGACGACGACGCGGATGGTAGGGGAAGGGGTAGCCCTGGGGCGTGTGGTCGATTCCACCCTCCTGATGTGACTCCGCTGCTGCTTGGGGCTGCGTGGGCCATCTGGAGGGGGCTGCGTGCGAACCACCCCGAGGGAAGTGCGCTGTTTTCCTCCTCGTCTCGGGCTTTTGGGCTTGGGTTGGCGGCAGCACTTGTCGTAGTGTCCATAGCGACCGCAGGCCTGACACTTGCGGCCTCGTGCAGGGCACCTGTCTGTGTTAGACCAGTGGCCCTTACGGTCACATCCACGACACAGTACGTCGGCGGCCGGGCATGTCTTGGGGCCATGCTGCTTTCCACAGCTGCCACAGGAAGCACGAGGCGGAGGCGTGGAAGAACGTGCGGCAGCCTTCACGTTGTTGGCCGCCTTCTTACCCTTCTTGTATTGTGAGATAGCTCTCACAGCAGGTGGGGCCCGTAAGGCAGAGGTGGCGGACTTGGTGGCCTCGTATGACCGACATTCAGTCACTACCACCTGGAGTGTGGAGGAAGCGTCCAGGGGATGAGTCGCTGCACCAACTCTTCCTGCCTGACACCTGTCAAGATCCCGTGCTTGATCCAGGCTTCCTCACATTCCCGGCTGTGCTCCTTGCAGACGTCGATCTCCTCTGACAAACTCTTCAAGCGTACAAAAAAGTCGTCAAAGGATTCGTTCTCCGCCTGCTTGAAGCTGGTGAAGGCGCGGCGACGCAAAGCCTCGTTATTCCGACCCTCAACATGCTCCTGTAAAAGGTCGAGCACATCAGTCACTGAAGAGGTAGAATCGGGAGGCACTTGCAACGTGTGCTCCAAAACTCTCTGGGTCTCCAGCGACAAACACATCCGCAGTTGGATGAGCTGTTTCTTTGGAGGCAAGCTGTCAAGGTCCACCATCGTGGAGTAATCTGTCCAACGCCGCCTCCACTCACGAAAAAGCTGAAACGTGACGTCTGGTGAGAGGGCGGGTGGGGGTTGAACAGATGCCTTGGGAGCTGTTTGTTTGGAGGCAAGAGTACCTGGAGGACGCTGGTGTGGTGGAGGAGGGAGGATATTGGCGCCTTGGTGCGCGAGTGAGGGAGGGTGGGTTAGCGCCAGGGTCGCCAATAGTCCATCAAAACGCGACTTTTCCTCCTCTCTTCGTGTCTCCTCCCTCTGAAGTTCCATCTCTCTACGTTGCTCGTCCCGGTCGTCCATCCACCTTAGAATTGTGGCAATGTCCGTCACTGGAGGTGGAGGATGAGAGTCTGCGCCCGGTGGAGGATGAGAGTCTGCGCCCGGTGGAGGATGAGAGTCTGCGCCCGGTGGAGGAGAAGGTGGTGGGGAGACGTGTCTCCCATCTTGACGTTGTCCCTTCTTACCGCCCATCTTAGTGTGTGCGCGGACTGCACTGTTTAGTTTATAAAGTGACGCCTCAACAGCTCGAACCACATATATATGACATAAACAGCGCAGAAATAACGCATAGAGTCCACTGTTCTGTCCGTGAGTGAGTGCGTGCGTGCGTGTGTGTGTGTGTGTGTGAGACAGCAGATGCACTTCGTGGTGGCCTTAATGCCGGTGGCTAGAGACGATGCAGGGGTGAGACCGTCAGTGTCACCCAGGATGTCACATGAGAAGGGTGTACGCCTGCGTGCTCCATGGGTACCACAAAAACAGGCCAATGCTCATCTCTCAGCACTAGGCACACTAATACACTGACACTAACACTGCCACCGTCACTAAATAGCACTGTGACGGCCCAACACTGCACATCGCGGCGAAACACAACACAACACAACACAACACACTAAAAGTCGACGCGCACATCACATCGTGGCTAACTGTCCATCGTTCACACACTTGTACGTCCACAGATCCTAGTCACTGCGCCATGATGGTTACAAGTGTTCCCTGAAGAATGCAGTGATGGGTAGGGAAACACCGGGTAACACTGAAGTCTGTTTATTAAGGGATAGGAGAAATACAAGTGGTGACTAGCGTGTGCCATGCACGGCTCATACAGTCAGACTGAGGCTGCCTTGCCATATGGCAGCCTCGGGGCAATGTTGCCACATAACACGTGCAGTGTTGCCACGTAATTATATATATAAATGCTACTCGGCACAGTAGCTTATGCACAGGGTTGCTACTCGGCACAGTAGCTTAGATACATAACCTACATGCATATTACCTATACGTATGTCCTACCGTACATATAAGTATCGTAGCAAACTCGTTAGAATGTATAGAGAAATATGTAAATTATTTATGAAATAGGAAGAAAAAATGGAAAATAAAAGAAAATGCGGTACAATAGCGCTGATCGGCTACCCCGGAAAGTTGCTAAAAATAGAATCCACCCGCACGCATGCGTGTGTTGTCAGCTGCAAAGTAGACAAACATTCTAGTTCACTGGACCAGTATGAATGATAAAGCGTGACCACCACATCGTAACAAAGGACGTCTGGGGACGTCCAGTGATACCAGTTATGGCATGGCGGTATAGACACAGATGCAAAGATGTTCAAATTTCTAAATATACCACTGTATGAAACATTCCCAGCCCCACATGGCATGTTGTATTGTATAAATAACCAGCCACATTGAGATGCAATAAATAAATCGAAGTCATAACAACACAAACAACAAGATATATTGTACTAATGTGTAGACATTTAATTGCACTTTTTTCTTGCCTTTGCACTAATGCTGGCTTATTTCCTGTGACTGGCAAGCCTCTACATTCCAGCCATCTCTTCAGCTGACAAACAGAGTGTTGTGTAATATTACTGTGGATAAATCGTGCCCCAGGTACATCATTTTCAGTGAGTTTGGAAATTAACGTGTAATGGCCATTGCTTGTGCCAGCAGTGGCAGTAGGACACGAATGTTTGTCCTACCCGCGCGGTGATGCGTATACAATCCCGAAATTGATGACGTCACCGCCGATCAGTGCTATAACCTGGCCATAACGATCGCCTTAGCCAGCCGACAGTCGCCCCTTACACACAGCATTACAAATGAGCGAGACCTCGTTAGAATGTACAGTCAGTCAAAGATGCACAGACCCCACCCTGGGTCTCGTGCTCGCAATTTTACCTGGCAATACTTGAAGGCTGGCTATGTGTAATGGTGATAATGATTGGTGGATTTATTTTCGGCTGTATCACTGTCAGGATAAATATTAAACAATCCATAAGTAGCATTTTTACACTAACAAATTATTCATCGCTATTTTAGATCATGACCAGTTCCAAATATTCGTATATTTGCTTTAATAATGAAGAAATTATATCGATGAATTGGCAACGCAACTTCAATCAGGGCTGCCACGAGATTGTCACATCAAATTTCAAGAATATACAGTATGTTCCACATTTAATCTTCGTATAGAATAGTTCTCAGTCAGTGTGTAATAATAACAATAATAATAATAATAATAATAATAATAATAATAATAATAATAATAATAATAATGATAATAATAATAATAATAATAATAATAATAATAATAATAATAATAATAATAATAATAATAATAATAATAATAATAATAATAATAATAATAATAATAATAATAATAATAATAAACGATTTATCGAAAGAGCTTGGCAGCCGGAAGGCTGAAAATATACAGTTACATAATTGGGGAATGGATCTCTCGATTTATAAATAATATACAAGTAACATAAGTGATACAAATATGATATATAATAACTAGCTGGGGAGGAGCTCAAACTACAGGGCATTTCAACATAGAGTCATGGATTGCGTTAGGGTTACCCACGCAACCAACTCCAAAGTGTGTTTTGCTAGAGATAAGGCACCCGGCGAGGCATAGCTGCGACATATTTTTCCATTAGTGGTATGTTAGCCAGCCTATAGGGAGAGACCAGTGAGACAGTGTGTACTGTTCATCGTCTCATGCCCCAAAACCACATTTTAAGTAGTATTCCCTAGGCCATGGGTTAGTTAAGACGTCCACCTTCTCCCTCCTGAAGGGAACAGTACACCACACAGAGTCCTCCACCGCCACCCCATCCTGTGACCGTCAGTGACACGAGACTAAGCGTGTTAACCTAGGTTGTTATCCCTGTGGAAATATCACGTGAGGATGCCTGGTTGCGACAAGAACAATCCAGGCTGGCCTATCAAATCTACAGTAAATGGTTAATCAATTCACGCTTACAGAGTTCTCCTGCGTGACACCCATCTACAGTAACCGTGATCGACACGAGATTAAGTGTGTTAACCTAGGTTTGTATTCCCCGTGGAAAAATCATGTGTGGAATCCTGGTTGCGACAAATGCAATCCAGGCTGGCCTATTGCATCTAAGTGGTTAATCAAGTCACGCTTACCAGTTCTCCTTGCCGCGACAAACGTCTATAGTGACTGTCAGTGACACGAGACTATGTGTGGTAACCAAGAGTACCTTTTTGTTGTTATTCCCAGTGGAAAGAAGTTCTGGTGCGGAAGCCTGGTTGCAACAAGAGCAATCAAGGCTGGCAGTAAATGTATCACCTGAATAATTAAGGTTTTGTTAAGTCATACCCATAGTAGAGTAATCACATGTGTACCCAAGTTTAAATTTCCCTCTTTTAGAAGATTTTTTGGGTCTGAAGTTAAAGGTGAAAAATAAAAAAAGCAGAAGAGGACTTGTGATGCTTGCCAAAAACCAGCGACGGAGGGCGAGTTGCACCTGGACCCCTGTGGCCTCTCAAAGTGATCCCCGAACCATTGAGAGGGTGACGGCAGACATTGTGGTCAGTAAACCCAATTCCACATCAGCCAGCTGATTCAGTACAAGGCGATGGACTGTACACCCAAGGGTGAGTGACGGGAAGAGTGCCTCCACACCTTTGGGGGTCGTCATCAACGGAGGGACCCAGTTCCACCTCAGCCTCCCTATTCACTACGAGGCGGTGGACAGTAAACATAAGGGTGAGTGATGGGCAGATTTACATCCTCTTCTTGGTGGACTTCAGCATGAGGCGGTGGACAGTAGACCCAAGGGTGAGTGATAGGCAGAGTACACCCTCACCTTGGTGGTCCTCAGCGACAGAGGGACCCAGTTCCACATGAGCTTGCTGAAGGAGTCCTTCTCTTCACCCACCTGGGAAGGTTCATTCGACATTGCAGAGCATGTCTAGGACCTGACCTATGTGTGGGAGTGTCCATATGTTCCGGTCAACTCGAACATCCACGCATCTGACAACTCTTCAAATGTTATGTAAACCTTTTCACACCTCTCTTCACTTGAGAACATAACACGACACCTGTACCACATAAACAATGTCTACATACCCTACAGTACACAACACGTTGCTGTAACATAAATGTAGCGTGTTTACGCTTAGCATGAACTATTTCCGGGAATTGTCACCCTCGCCCCGGAGTTTTCCTCCAGCCTGATAATATAAAGTAAATGTTGAGGTTTTCCCCCAGTGGCAATTGGCGACTACATTCCATTGTAGTGTTAGTGTCACACACACCACAGTGTGAATGTCGAATTGTGTGTCTGGACTAGGCATTCTCTTGATTGTATACAGGTGCTGAAATTTTTATTCTCCAAAGAAAAAATTTTCTTAGTAGGGGCGATTGTCATGAGTTGCATTAGGCTTACCCATGCAACCAACTCCAAAGTTTGTTTTACTAGAGATAAGGCACCCGGCGAGCCATGACTGGGACATATTTTTCCATTAGTGGTATGTTAGCCAGCCTATAGGGGGAGGCCAGTGAGACAGTGTTGTACTGTTCATCGCCTCAAGCCCCAAAACCACATTTTAAGTAGTATCCCCAATTTCACTGTTAGAAATTTCAGTATTTTTTACATGTTTCTTCTGTATTTCCAACCAGGAAAACGTAGTAATTTGAATTACTTTTTATGTTCTGTAAAATATTTCAGACACTCTCTTTCTCTGTTTCAATTTGTTTAATTATCAATATAAACTGACATTTTATCATACTATACACACTTCATGATGCAAAGAACATTTAAAATTGCATGTTAATGCTGTTATTTCTATATGTAATTACTGAATATGCGGTTGGCGGTTGCTTGTGCTTCACGTTCGTCGTATGTCCGTGTTTGTTTACATTATTTCAAAGAGCGCCACATCATCACATTGGGGGGGGGGGTGCTGGTGTAGTGGTACCGCTCTTGCCTTGCAAGCAAGATGTCACGGGTTCGATTCTCGGGCTGGTGGAAGTTGTTTGGACACTCTTTCTAGTCCCCTTGGTCCCTGTTCACCTAGCAGCAAAGTAGGTACCTGCTGTAAATCGAAAGTTGCGAATTCGTATTCAGGGACAAGTTGTTGAAGCTTCCAATAACTTCCAACAATCTGTTAATTCAACAGATATTTTATGTAAAAATATATACAGAATCTCTGTAAATTATACAGAAAATATTTGGCATCAATATAACCAGTGAATTTTCTGTAAATTTTACAAGATTTTTTAAACAGTAAATGCCATAAGATAGTTAAGACGTCCACCTTCTCCCTCCTGAAGGGAACAAGACACCACACAGAGTCCTCCACCGCCACCCTGTCCTGTGACCGTCAGTAACACAAGACTAAGTGTGCTAACCTAGGTTGTTATTCCTGTGGAAATATCACGTGTGGAGGCCTGGTTGCGACATGAACAATCCAGGCTGGCCTATCAAATCTACAGTAAATGGTTAATCAATTCACGCTTATAAAGTACTCCTGCACGACACCCGTCTACAGTAACCGTGATCGACACGAGATTAAGTGTGTTAACCTAGGTTTGTATTCCCCGTGGAAAAATCATGTGTGGAAGCCTGGTTGGGACTAAAGCAATCCAGGCTGGCCTATTGCACCTAAGTGGTTAATCCACAGTTCTCCTTGCCGCGACAACCGTCTACAGTGACTGTTAGTGACACGAGACTATGTGTGGTAACCCAAGAGTACCTTTTTGTTGTTATTCCCCGTGGAAAGAAATTCTTGTGCGAAAGCCTGGTTGCAACAAGAGCAATCCAGGCTGGCACTAAATGTATCACTTGAATAATTAAGGCTCTGTTAAGTCATACCACAGTAGAGTAATCACATGTGTCCCCAAGTTGGAAATTCCCTCTTTTATAAGATTAATTTTATTACAGCGTGAACGTGAGTGACTCTTATATCCATGCAAATTGTAAATCATTGTATGGAAGTTTGCCAAATAAATGTAAGGGCAATTATCTGCCCGTTTTTGTGATCCTATCTTATTATTACTAAAGGTAATGACTGATTGGTTATGACAGAGTATAACCAATAACTTAGATGGATGTTGGAAATTAATGGAACTCATTAAATCATCATTTATCAAGTAAAAATCATGGAATGTCGGGTGGTGGAGTGAATTTCTACATAGATACACCATAATCTCCTGTAAGTAACCAGTGTAAAGGTATTGAACTCTACGGTAGGAAATATAAGAAACACAATATATTATAATCTTTATATAATATAAGCCACACTTAGACCACTACAATGAAAAACCATGACACATAGTGACAGTGCAAAAAGTAAAATTGGATGGGAGTGGGTGGGACTGGGCTGTTCTTATAGCAATCAGTTCGTGCTCGTATGGGCTGGATGCGGTTGTGGTGTCGAACGGCAATTCTCGGGCGAGGAATCTCAGGGGGGTAGTAGGAGCCAGTGTCGAGGATGGTGCAGAGGCTTCTCACCAAATTTGCAGATGAGGTCGTGGTGATGGTCAGTGAGAGCCGAGAGGGTCAATGTGTTGAGCGCTTCTTGATATGTGGAGTAGGAAGGGGAGAATATAATCTTGCATGCCCTCAATTGCACTTTTTCTAGGTCTTTACATTATGTGGAATTTAGGGAGGAAGACCAGGTAGGGGATGCATAGGTGAGCTTGGGAAGTATGAATGTTGAGTAAACACTGAGGAGCTCGGGTGCAGAAACTCCAAGGGACTTGACTCGGCGGAGGAGATGGAGACGGAAATTGGAGGATTTGACAACTTCACTGATGTGTGGTTTCCAATTTAGTTTGTTGTCTATGGTGAAGCCGACGAGCTTAGTGGAATCTACAACCTGGGGTGTGTTGGGACCTAAAGGAATGGAAGGGGTTGGGATAACGTCGGAGGAGAGGTTGATGTGCATAACCATGGTCTTGGTATGGTTGATGGTGACGTGGTTGTTGGTGGCCCAGTTTTGGAGACTGTTCGATGAATCCTGAGGGACGGTATAGTCGGGAGCAGAATTGTTGACGCTGATCCCAATGGTGGAGTCGTCGACATATTTCCAGTGAGCAGGGTTTTCTCTTAGGGCATCATTAATAAGCATAAGGAAGCATAGTGATCCCATCTTGGTGCCTTGGGGGACGCCACAGGTGAGTGACTGAAAGGTGGAGACAGCCCCTCGGAAGCGTACAGCTTGGCATCGGTTACAGAGGAAGTCTGTAAGCCCTGGTATCAGACTTCTTCGAAACCCGAGGTCGAAAGCTTTGTTGATGATTAACTTGTGGTCGACTAGGTCGAATGACTTAGTGAAGTCAATGAAGGCGACAGCTACAGACTTTTTCGTTTCTCCAGATGGCGGTATATGTAGTCGAGAAAGCTGACAGGACAGTAAGTGGTGGGGAAAGTTTTCATATTACCAAAATGCTGAGGATCTACGGCTCCTGCAATATCAGCATAAGCCCAGTCGAACACAAAGCTTTCACAGATTAAGCTGGGCATTGGGGTGATTGCAATGGGTCGTAGCTGATTTAAAGATTGTGGGCTGGTTGACTTGGGAACTGGTGACACATAAGAAGTCTTCCAGTCAGCTGGGCATCTGACTTGACTGAGTGAAGCATTGATGATGGAGCAGAGGGGTTTAGCAAGCTCCGGGGAGAACTCCTTGAAGAGTTTCACTGGTAAGTCAATGGGGGTGGTGGAGCGTTTTAACTTTAGTTTGTCCAGACGTTTTGCTACTTCAAATTCTTCTACTAAGTCAGTGGGAAAGGGGGCTGGTAGGTAAGCAGGGAGATTGGTTGTGTCAAGCCGAGGTAGCGTCTGGCATAGAGTAGCAAAATGGTTATTTGATTGCTCAGCTGAGCAACATTAGTGAGGTGGCTAAGGAAGGGGAGGGGGTGTATCTTATTGTTTAGTCCACAGAGTTCTTTAAGCTTACCATACCACTGACTGATGTTGGTCTGCTTCAGGTGTTGCAATTTGGTTGGGTAGTGAGACTTCTTTGCAGTGTGTATTTCGCGGATGACTCTGTTGCGAAGGGACCTGTAGCGGTTGTGGTCATTGAGATGAAAGGCTCTGTCTCTCTGTTGCATAAGTCTTTTGATCCGAGGTGTGATCCAGGGAAAATCAGCTGGGTGAGATCTGACGGACTTCTCGGGGAAGAAGTGGTGGTGAGCTTCCGTGGTGGTGTTGGTATAATATATCCATTTGGTGTCCACGTCATCCACACTAAGTACTTCAGTCCAGGGATGGTGAACTATCCACTGCCCGAAGAGACGCACTGCAGAGTCAGTAATCGGCCTGTAGGCCTTGATGTAGGGTCTCTGTACTTGAGTGGGAGTGGGAGCTGGGGACCAGAGCACTGATAGGTGTGTGCTACACCCGATAGGAGGCATTGGTTGAGGTGGTTGGTACTGGTCCGCTAAGTCGGTTAAGATAAGGTCAAATGTATTTTGACCGTGTGTGGGGAAGTTCACAATTTGTGATAGTGACAGCTGGTCCTGGATATCAGTGTGTGTGTAAATAAATAAATTACATTCGCAATTGTGTGTGTATGTGTGTGTGTGTGTAAATAAATTACTTTCGCAATTATGGCAATTATAACACGAATTATATGTGAAATGTGTGCTATTGGGAAAATGACGTATCCAAGTGGCAGCTGATGTATGGAGTTTAATGTCGGTTCCCCTTTGTCGAACTAAAAATCGACAATTGTTCGGCAAAAGACTGTGTAATCATCATTTTCAATAGTTACCTATCTTATTTATGACGTCAGCATCAGGTTTTACGCCCACCAATCACATATCACTTGGCATGGTCTAACCAACCAATAAGAGCTTGACCGAAGTGTTGTTGTGAATACGGGATAAACAGGAGGCATTACTTGTCACCATGAACACGACGCAACCAGAGCAGTGTGAGCCACTGCTGTGAAAAGACGCACGTCGCAATTACTCCCGACCCAAGCGGTTCCACGCTTCCACTTGCTCACGACGGCGCCTAGCCAGACTTACTGTCACCACACACGCCACTTTCACTTTGACGTGGATCTCTCGTCTCTGTTGAATTGACTTACTT
>NW_024730668.1:7264863-7294640 GCF_018991925.1 Homarus americanus
GTCATCCAGGCCCACAACTTAAATCAGCTACACCTATTGAATCACCCCATTACCTAGCCTAATCTGTGAAAGTTTTGTTGGGTTTTATGCTGATATTGCAGTCGTAGACCTCAGCAATTTGCTAACATGAAACTTCCTCCACCACTCACTGTCTTGTCAGCTTCGATTACATATACCGCCATCTCGAGAAACGAACGTCTGTAGCTGTCGCCTTCATTGATCACTAAAGCGTTCGACCTAGTCGACCAATATAATCATCAACAAAGCTATTGATCCGGGCTTCGAGAAGTCTTATGCCATGGCTTTTATAGACTCTCAGTGACCGACGCCGTTGTATGCTTCTGAGGGCTGTCTCCACCTTTCAGTCACTCACTCTGTGTCCTAAGGCACTAAGATGGGACCACTCTGCCTTTATGCTCATCAATGATGCCCTAAGAGAACCCCTGCCTGCTGTAAATATGTCGACGACTCCACCATTGGGATCAGCGTCAATGGTCTCTGTCTCCAACTATACTGCCTTCAGGATTTATTGAACAGTCTCCAACCAGCTCATCAACCATGTCAACAACCATACCAAGACCATGGTTATGCACATCAACTCCTCTCCTCCGACATTGTCCCACCTCCTTCCATTACTCTAGGTCCGAACACACCCAGGTTGTAGATTCCACAGCTCCTCGGCGTCACCATAGACAACAAACTAAATTGGAAACCGCACGTCAGTGAAGTATCAATCCTCCAGTTTCCTCTCCACCTCCTACGCCGACTAAGTCCCTCGATTCTGCACACGAGCTCTCAGTGTTTACATTCATATTTCCTGCTTTCACCTATGCCTCCCACACCTGGTCTTCCTCCTAAATGCCACAACGTAACATTCAGAAAAGTGAAAAAGGGAGCAAGATTATTCTCCCTTCCTACTCCACATATCAAGAAGCGCCCAACACACTGACCCTTCTGACTCTCACTGACCATCACTAACGACCTCATCTGCAAATTTAGTAAGGCTTCTACACCATCCCCGACACCGGCTCCTACTACCACCTGAGATCCCTTAGTCCGAGAATTGCTGTTCGACACCACAACCGCATCCAGCCCATACGTGCACGAACTGTCGCTATAAGAACAGCCCAGTCCCAACCATTGTAAAATTATCAATAACTTGTAATAAATCAGTATATTCACTCCCAGTAAACACTCATTCTAGCACTGTCACTATGTTGAAATGAACTGTAGTTTGAGCTTTTCCCCATCTAGTTATTATATGTCTTATTTGTGTCACTCATGTTACTTGTATATTATTTGTAATTCGTAACCCATTCCCCAAATATGTAACTGTATATTTCAGCCTTCTGGCTGCTGCTCTTTCAATAAACCGTTAATTATTATTATTATTATTATTACACTCATCTACCTCCCTTACACTCATCTACCTCTCTTACACCCCTCTACCTCCCTTACACTCATCTACCTCCCATACACTCATCTACCTTCCTCACACTCATCTACCTCCCTTACACTCATCTACCTCCCATTCACTCATCTACCTCCCTTACACTCATCTACCTCCCTTACACTCATCTACCTCCTTTACACCCCTCTACCTCTCTTACACTCATCTACCTCCCATACACTCATCTACCTCCCATACACTCCATCTACCTCCTTAACTCATCTACTCCTCCCCTTTACACTTCTATCTAACTCCATTACACTCTCTACCTCCCTTTACACTCATCTACCTCCCTTACACTCAACTACCCCATTACACTCATCTACCACCCTTACACTCATCTACCTCCTTTACACTCATCTAACCTGTTACACTCATCTACCTCCCATACACTCATCTACCCTCCCATACACTCATCTACCTCCTTTACACTCATCTACCACCCTCTTTACACTCATCTACCCTTCCTTACACTCATCTACCTCCCCTACACTCATCTACCTCCCTTACACTCATCTCCCTTACACTCATCTACCTCCCTTACACTCATTCTAACTCCTTACACTCATCTACCTCCCTATACACTCATCTACTGACCCTACACTCATCTACCCTCCCTTTACACTCATCTACCTCCCTTTACACTCATCTACCTCCTTACACTCATCTACCTCCCTTACACTCATCTACCTCCCATACACTCATCTACCTTCCTTACACTCATCTACCCTCACTTTACACCCATCTACCTCCCATACACTCCATCTACCCTCCCCACACTCATCTACCTCCCTTACACTCATCTACCTCCCTTTACACTCATCTACCTCCCTTTACACTCATCTACTCCACCTTACACTCATCTACCCTCCCTATAATCATCTACTCTCTTACTCATCTACCTCCCTTACACTCATCTACTCCCCTTACACTCATCTACCTCCCATACACTCATCTACCTCCCTACACTCATCTACTCCCTTACACTCATCTACCTCCCTTACACTCATCTACCTCCCTTTACACTCATCTACCCACCTTTACACTCATCTACCACCCCTTACACTCATCTACCCTCCCTTTACACTCATCTATCCCATTACACTCATCTACCTCCCTAACCTCTACCCCCCCCTTACACTCATCTACCTCCCTTACACTCCATCTACCACCCCTTACACTCATCTACCTCCCTTACACTCATCTACCCACCTTACACTCATCTACCTCCCTTTACACTCATCTACCTCCTTACACTCATCTACCTCCCTTACACTCATCACCTTCCTTACACTCATCTACCTCACTTACACCATCTACTCCCATACACTCATCTACCTCCCTACACTCATCTACCTCCCTTACACTCATCTACCACCCTTACACTCATCTACCTCCCTTACACTCATCTACTCCACCTTATACTCATCTACTCCTTTACACTCATCTACATCTCTTACACTCATTTACCTCCCTTTACACTCATCTATCCCTTACACCTCATCTACCTCCCTTACACTCATCTACCTCTCTTACACTCATCTACCTTCCCTACAATCATCTACCTACCTTTACACTCATCTAGCTCTTTAAACTCATCTACCTCCCTTACACCCTCAACCTCTTACACTCATCTACATCCCCTTACACTCATCTACCTCCTACAATCATCTACTCATCTTACACTCATCTAGCTCTCTTAAACTCATCTACCTCCCTTACACTCATCTACCTGTCTTACACTAATGTACCTTCCCTACAATCATCTACCTACCTTACACTCATCTAGCTCTCTTAAGCTCATCTACCTCCCTTACACCCTCTACCCCCTTACACTCATCTACCTCCCTTACACGCATCTATCTCTTTTAAACCCCTCTACTTCCCTTACACTAATCTACCTCTGTTACACTCATCTACCTCCCTTACACCCCTCTACCTTTCTTACACTCATCTACCTCACTCACACACCTCTACCTACCTTACACTCATATATGTCATTTTCACTCATCTACCTCCATTACACCCCTCTACCTCTCTTACACTCATCTACCTCCCTTACACCCCTCTACCTCTCTTACACCCCTTACACTCATCTACCTCCCTTTCACTCATCTACCCCCTTACACTCATCTATTTCCCTTACACTCATCTGCCTCCCTAACACTCATCTACCTCCCTTACACAGCTCTACCTCACTTACACTCATCTACCTTCCCCACACTCATCTACTCCTCACTTACACCCCTCTACCTCTCTTACACTCATCTATCTCCCTTACACTCATCTACCTCCCTTACACTCATCTACATCCCATACACTCATTCTACATTCCTCACTCCTCTACCTCCCTCACACTCATCTACCTCCCATACACCCCTCTACCTCTCTTACAATCATCTACCTCCCTTACACTCATCTACCTCCCTTACACTCATCTATCTCTCTTACGCCCTCTTAACCTCCATACACTCATCTACCTCCCTTACACCCATCTCCCTCCTTTACACTCATCTTCCTCTCTTGCACTCATCTACTCCCCTTACACTCATCTATCTCCCTTACACTCATCTGCCTCCCTCACACTGATCTACCTCTCTTACACCCCTCTACCTCCTTTACACACATCTACCTCCCATACACCCATCTACCCCTCTTACACTCATCTACCTTCTTACACTCCCACCTCCTTACACCCCTCTACCTCCCTTACACTCATCTACCTTTCATACACTCATCTGCCTCCCTTACAATCATCTACCTCTGTTACACCTCTCTACCTCCCTTACACTCATCTACCTCCCATACACTCATCTACCTTCCTTAATTCACCTTACCCACCTCCCTTTACACTCTTCTGCCTCCCTTACACTCATCTACCTCTCTCATCCCTCTACCTCCCTTATACTCATCTACTCCCCACACTCATCTACCTTCCTTACACTCATCTACTCCTCTTACACCTTTCTACCTCCCTTACACTCTTCTACTCCCATACACTCATCTACCTTCCTACACTCATCTACCTCCCTTACACTCATCTGCCTCCCTACACTCATCTACCCTCTCATACACCCCTCTAGCTTCCTTTACACTCATCTACCTCCCTTACACTCATCTGCCTCCCTTTCACTCCTCTACCTCTCATACACCCCTCTACCTCCCTTACACTCATCTACCTCTCATACACCCCTCTACCTCTCTTACACTCATCTACATTTCCTTACACTCATCTACCTCAATCACACTCCACTACCTCTCTTACACTCATCTGCCTCCATCAAACTCATCTACCTCCCTTACACTCATCTACCACCCTTACACTATCTACCTCCCTTACACACATCTAACACATTACACTCATCTACCTCCCTTACACTCATCTACCTCCCTTACACTTATCTACCTCCCTTACACTCATCTACCTCCCTTACACTCATCTACCCTCCCTTTACACTTATCTACCTCTCTTACACTCATCTACCTCCCTTTCACTCATCTGCCTCCCTTACACTCCTCTACCTCTCTTACACTCATCTACCTTCCCTACAATCATCTACCTACCTTACACTCATCTAGCTCTCATAAACTCATCTACCTCCCTTACAGCGCTCTAATCCTCTTACACTCATCTACCTCCCTTACACTCATCTACCTCCCTTACACCCATCTACCCCTCTTACACTCATCTACCTCCCTTACACCCCTCTACCTCCTTACACCCCATACACTCATCTACCTCCCTTTACACTCATCTACCCCCTTTCACTCATCTATCTCCCTTACACTCATCTGCCTCCCTTACACTCATCTACCTCCCTTACACCCCTCTACCTCTCTTATACTCATCTACCTCTCTTACACTCATCTACATCCCTTACACTCATCTACCTCCCTTACACTCATCTACCTCCCTTACACCCCTCTACCTCTCTTATACTCATCTACCTCTCTTACACTAATCTACCTCCGTTACACTCATCTACCTCCCTTACACTCATCTACCTACCTTACACTCATCTAGCTCTCTTAAACTCATCTACCTCCCTTACACCCCTCAACCTCTCTTACACTCATCTACATCCCTAACACTCATCTACCTCCCTACAATCATTCACCTACCTTACACTCATCTAGCTCTCTTTACACTCATCTACCTCCCTTACACTCATCTACCTGTCTTACACTCATGTACCTTCCCTACAATCATCTACCTACCTTACACTCATCTAGCTCTCTTAGCTCATCTACCTCCCTACACCCTCTACCTCCCTTACACTCATCTACCTCCCTTACACTCATCTATCTCTTTAAACCCCTCTACTTCCTCTTACACTCATCTACCTCTGTTACACTCATCTACCTCCTTACACTTCTACCCCTTATTATTCATCTACCTCCCTTACACCATCTATCTCTTTTAAACCCCTACTCCCTTTACACTCATCTACCTCTGTTACACTCATCTACCTCCCTTACACCCCCACCTTCTTACACCATCTACCCCCCTCACACACCTCTACCTACCTTTACACTCATATATCTCCTTTTCACTCATCTACCTCCATTACACCCCCACCCTCCTTTACACTCATCTACCTCCCTTACACCCCCTACCTCTCTTACACCCTCATTACTATCTACCTCCCTTTCACTCATCTACCCTCTTACACTCATCTATTTTCCTTACACTCATCTGCCTCCTAACACTCATCTACCTCCCTTACACAGCTCTACCTCACTTACACTCATCTACCTTCCTCACACTCATCTACCCCACTTACACCCTCTACTCCTCTTACACTCATCTATCTCCTTACACTCCTCTACCTCCCTCAACTCATCTACCTCCCTTACACCCCTCTACCTCCTCTTACACTCATCTACCTCCCTTTACACTCATCTACCTCCCTTACACTCATCTATCTCTCTCTTACGCCCTCTACCTCCATACACTCATCTACCTCCCTTTACACTCATCTCCCTCCTTTACACCTCATCTCCTCTTGCACTCATCTCTCCTTTACACTCATCTATCTCCCTTTACACTCATCTGCCTCCCTCACACTGATCTACCTTCTTACACCCTGCCCTCCATTACACTCATCTACCTCCCTTACACCCATCTACCCTCTTACACTCATCTACCTTCTTAATTCCTCTACCTCCATTACACCCCTCTACCTCCTTACACTCATCTACCTCTCATACACTCATCTGCCACCCTTACAATCATCTACCTCTGTTACACCTCTCTACCTCCCTTACACTCATCTACCTCCCTTACACTCATCTACTCCTCTTACACCTTCTCTACCTCCCTTACACTCATCTACCTCCCTTACACCTCTATCTCTTTAAACCCTCTACTTCTCTTACACATCTACTTCTTATTACTCTCATCTACCTCCCTTACACCCCTCTACCTTTCTTACACTCATCTACCTCACTCACACACCTCTACCTACCTTACACTCATATATCTCATTTTCACTCATCTACCTCCATTACACCCCTCACCCTCTCTTACACTCATCTACCTCCCTTACACAGCTCTACCTCACTTACACTCATCTACCTTCCTCACACTCATCTACCTCACTTACACCCCTCTACCTCTCTTTCACTCATCTATCTCTTACCCTCTCTACCTCCATACACTCATCTACCTCCCTTACACTCCATCTCCTCCTCCTTACACTCATCTTCCCTCCTTACACTCATCTACTCCCCTTACACTCATCTATCTCCCTTTACACTCATCTGCCTCCCCACACTGATCTACCTCTCTTACACCCTCTACCTCCTCTTTCACACACATCTACCTCCCTACACCCATCTACCCCTCTTACACTCATCTACCTTCTTTACACTCCTCTACCTTCCATTACACCCCCTACCTCCTTTACACTCATCTACCTCTCATACACTCATCTGCCACCCTTACATCATCTACCTCTGTTAACCTCTACCTCCTCCCTTACACTCATCTACCTCCCTTACACTCATCTACCTTCCTTACACTCATCTACCCTCCCTTTACACTCTTCTGCCTCCCTTACACTCATCTACCTCTTACATCCTCTACCTCCTTATACTCATCCACTCCCCATTTAATCTCATCTACCTTCCTTACACTCATCTACCTCTCTTACACCTTTCTACCTCCCTTACACACTTCTACCTCCCATACACTCATCTACCTCTCTTACACTCATCTACCTCCCATACACTCATCTACCTTCCTTACACTAATCTACCTCCCTTACACTCATCTGCCTCCCTTACACTCATCTACCTCTCATACACCCCTCTAGCTTCCTTACACTAATCTACCTCCCCACACTCATCTGCCTCCCTTTCACTCCTCTACCTCTCATACACCCCTCTACCTCCCTTACACTCATCTACCTCTCATACACCCCTCTACCTCTTACACTCATCTACCTTTCTACACTCATCTACCCTCAATCACACTCCTCTACCTCTTACACTCATCTGCCTCCATCAAACTCATCTACCTCCCTTTTACACTCATCATCTACCTCCCTTACACTCATCTACTCCCTACACCTATCTAACCTTACCTCATCTCACCTCCCTTTACACTCATCTACCTCCCTTACACTCATCTACCTCCCTTACACTCATCTACCTCCCTTTACACTCATCTACCTCCTTTACACTTATCTACCTCTCTCTTACACTCATCTACCTCCTTTCACTCATCTGCCTCCTTTACACTCCTTCCTCTCTTACACTAATCTACCTTCCCTTACACTCATCTACCTCCTTACACTCTCTAGCCTCCCTTGCTACCCATCTACCTCCCTTACACCCTCTACCTCTTACACCCATCCACCTTTACACTCATCCACTCCCTTTACACCCATTCACCCCTCTTACACTCATCTCTACCTCCCTTACACTCCCTCTACCTCTTACACCCCTTACACTCATCTACCTCCTTTACACTCATCTACCCCTTACACTCATCTATCTCCCTTACACTCATCTGCCTCCCTTACACTCATCTGCCTCCCTTTACACTCATCTACCTCTTACACTCATCTACTTCCTTTACACTCATCTACCTCCCTTAACTCATTCTGCCTCCCTTTCACTCTACCTCCCTATACACTCCTCTACCTCCCTTTACACTCATCTACTCCTCATATACACCCTCTACCTCTCTCTCTTACACTCATCTACCTCCCTTACACTCATCTACTCCCCATCACACTCCTTCACTCCTCTTACACTCATCTACCTCCATCACATCCTCATCTACCTCCTTACACTCATCTACCCCCTTTACACTCATCTACCTCCCTTCACTCATCTACCTCCCTTTACACTCATCTACTCCCTTACACTCATCTACCTCCCTTTACACTCATCTATCCTCTCCCCTACACTCTATCTACTCCTCCTTACACTCATCTACTCCTCCCTTACACTCATCTACTCCTCCCTTACACTTATTCCACCTCTTACACTCATCTACCTCCCTTACACTCATCTGCCTCCCTTACACTCCTCTACCTCTCTCCTTACACTCATCTACCTTCCCTACAATCATCTACCTCCCTTACACTCATCTAGCCTCCTACACTCATCTACCTCCCTTTACACTCTCTACCTCTTTACACTCATCTACCTCCCCACTCATCATCTACCTCCCTTACACCCATCTACCCTCTTACACTCATCTACCTCCTTTTACACCTCTACCTCTCTTACACCCCCATACACTCATCTACCTCCCTATACTCATCACTCCCCTTTCACTCATTCTATCTCCTTACACTCATCTACCCCTTACACTCATTCACCTCCCTACACCCATCTACCTCTCTTATACCATCTACCTCCCTTACACTCATCTACCTCCCTTACACTCATCTACCTCCCTTTACACTCATCTATCTCTCTTAGCCCCTACTTCCCTTTACACTCATCTACCTCCCTTACACTCATCTACCCTCTTTACACTCATCTACCTCTTACACTCATCTACCTCCCTTACACCCTCTACCTCTCTTACACCATATCCCTTACACTCACTCCCTACAATCATCTACCTACCTTACACTCATCTAGCTCTCAACCATCATCTACCTCCCTTACACTCATTCACTTCCTCTTACACTCATCTTTTTCCCTACACTCATCTACCTACCTTACATTCATCTAGCCTCCTTACGCTCATCTACCTCCCTTTACACCCCTCTACCCCTTACACTCATCTACCTCCCTTGCACTCATCTACCTCTTTTACACCTCTACATCCCTTACACTCATCTACCTCTGTTACACTCATCTACCCTTACACCCCCCATCTTTCTTACACTCCATCTACCTCTCTCACACTCCTCTACCCCCTTTACACTCATACATCTCATTTCACTCATCTACCTCCATTACACCCTCTACCTCTTTACACTCATCTACCTCTCTTACACTCATCTACCTCCCTTACACTCATCTACCTCTTTACACTCCTCTCTACCTCCCTTTACACTCATCTACCTCCCTTACACTCATCTACTCCTCTTACACTTCTCTACCTCCTTTACACTCATCTACCTCCCTTACACTCATCTACCTCTTTACACCCTCTACCTCCTTTACACTCCTACCTTTATAATCTCATCTACCTCCCTTACACCTCTACCTCCCTTACACTCCATCTACCTCCCTTACACTCACCTCTACCTTCCTTACACTCATCTATCTCTTTACACCATCTACCTCCTTACACTCCTCACCTCCTTACACTCATCTACCTCCCTTACACCTCTACCTCCCTTACACTCATCTACTCCTCTTACACTCATCTACCTCCCTTACACTCCTTACCTCTCTTTCTTACACTCATCTACCTCTTACACCTCTCTACCTCCTTACACTCATCTACCTCCCTTACACTCATCTCCTCCTCCTTACACTCATCTACCCTCCTTACACTCATCTACTCCCCTTACACTCATCTACCTCCCTTACACTCATCTACCTCCCTACACTCATCTACCTCCCTTACACCCTCTACCTCCTCTTACACTCATCTACCTCCCCTACACCCTCTACCTCCTCTTACACTCATCTACCTCCTTTACACTCATCTACCCTCCCTTACACTCCCTACCTCCCTTACACTCATCTACCTCCCTTACACTCATCTGCCTCCCTTACACTCATCTACCTCCCTTAACCTCTACCTCCTCCCTTTACACTCATCTACCTCCCTTACACTCATCTACCTCCCTTACACTCATCTACTCCTCCCTTTTACACTCATCTACCTCCCTTACACTCATCTACCTCTTACATCCTCTACCTCCCTATACTCATCACTCCCCTTTAACTCATCTGCCTCCCTTTACACTCATCTACCTCCCTTACACCCTTCTACCTCCCTTACACACTTCTACCTCCCTTACACTCATCTACTCTCTCTTACACTCATCTACCTCCCTTACACTCATCTACCTTCCTTTACACTCATCTACCTCCCTTACACTCATCTGCCTCCCTTACACTCATCTACCTCCCTTACACTCATCTACCTTCCCTACACTCATCTACCTCCCCACACTCATCTACCTCCCTTACACTCCTCTACCCTCTCTTACACTCCTCTACCCTCCCTTACACTATCTACCTCTCTTACACTCATCTACCTCTTACACTCATCTACCTTCTACACTCATCTACCCTCCTACACTCATCTACCTCTTACACTCATCTACCTCCCTCACACTCATCTACCTCCCTTTACACTCATCTACCTCCCTTACACTCATCTACTCCCTACACCTTCTCTCCTTACACTCCATCTCACCTCCCTTACACTCATCTACCTCCCTTACATCTATCTACCTCCCTTACACTCATCTACCTCCCTTTACACTCATCTACCTCCCTACACTTCTATTCACCTCCCTTACACTCATCTACTCCTCCTTACACTCATCTGCCTCCCTTACACTCCTACCTCCCTTACACTCATCTACCTCCCTTTACACTCATCTACCTCCCTTACACTCATCTACCTCCCTTGCTCCTCCCATCTACCTCCCTACACCCTCCTCTTACACTCATCTACCTTTACACTCATCTACTCCCTACACTCATCTACCTCTCTTACACCCATCTACCTCCCTTACACTCCTCTACCTCCCCCATACACTCATCTACCTCCCTACACTCATCTACCCCTTACACTCATCTACCTCCCTTACACTCATCTACCTCCCTTACACTCATCTACCTCCCTTACACTCATCTACCTCTTACACTCATCTACCTTCCTTATACTCATCTACCTCCCTTACTCATCTACCTCCCTTACACCTCTACCTCCCTTACACTCATCTACCTCCCTTACACTCATCTACTCCCCTTTTACACCCTCTACCTCTCCCTTACACTCATCTACCTCCTTACACTCATCTACTCCCTACACTCTTCACTCCCTTACACTCATCTACCTTCCTTATACTCATCTACCTCCCCTACAGTCATCTACCTCCCTTACACTCATCTACCTCCCTTACACTCATCTACCTCCCTTACACTCATCTACCTTTCTTACACTCATCTACCTCTCTTACACTCATCTACCTCCCTTACACTCATCTACCTTTCTTACATTCATCTACCTCCCTTACACTCATCTACCTCTCTTACATTCACCTACCTCCCTTATACTCATCTGCCTCCCTTAAATTCATTTACCTCCCTCACACTCCTCTACCTCCCTCACACTCCTCTACTCCCCTCACACTAATCTGCCTCCCTTATACTCATCTACCTCCCTCAAACTCTGCCCCCCTCGCACTTCTCTACCTCGCTTACACTCACCTTCCTCTCTTACACTCTTCTACCTCTCTTACACTCATCTACCTCCCTCACACTCCTCTACCTCCCTCACATTCCTCTACCTTCTTCACATTTACTCTACCTTCCTTACACTCCGCTTCCTCCCTCACACTCCTGTATCTCCTTTACATTTCTCAACCTCCTTCATACTCCTCTACCTCCTTCCCATTTACTCTACCTTCCTTACACTCTTCTACTTCCCTCACACTCCTCTACCTCCCTCACACTCCTCTACCTCCCCCATACTCCTCTTCAGCTCTCACACTCCTCTACCTCCCTCACATTCCTCTACCTCCCAGTTAGTAGACTTCATCTATCACTGGGAAAAAATTACAATACTGAGAATTACCAAAGTCTACATGACGATCGTTTAGCTAGGACTTACGCATTCTTCCCCAATAATGTTCTACCAAAATGAGGAGAAAACTTGGTCATCATAAGATGAACAGACCATAACAGTGTTATGGTGATTCTAGACTAAAAGAAATTAAATCTACAGCCAAGCAGGCTGGTGAGGGTTAGATACACCTCGGAACACCTCAAATGCTCTTAGTGTTTCAAGCTTCCTTCTCTGTTGTCCGTGAGAGCGTGAATGAACTTAAGCAAAATGCGTGGGAAAAATATGTCAACACCCTGAACCAACACACACCCCTTGTCAAAGCTTGGAAAGATATAACACAATCAGAGGTAAAAACAGTAGACACGTCTCCCATCCAAAACACGCTGTAAGAATCGAATGAGCTAATAACAACGTGGGCTCTTGTCTCTAGCTATAACTTGTTACCAACCATGACTCGAGGACTCCGTGATGCAGAGTCTATAGAGAGAAGTAATCTCATTAACGTTATGCTGGAAAAACATCACGATGAGTTAGATGTTCCATATATTGCCGCCGTCCTCGCCAGGGGTAGATCCTCAGCCCCTGAGGACAAAGTCACCTACAATATCGTTAGACTAATAAGGCATGTATCAAGTAATCTATCATTGGCATTGTACAATATGAGGTATGCCGAAGTCCAGAATCAAAGAACACATGTTTCCTAACATAAATGGTTTCACCCGTGGTAAAAGTGTACATAACTGAATCACCACATTCCGAGCTGTGCATTCCTAGGTGCATTTGATATTGCCAATAGGTAACTTATTTGGGCGAACTAGTCATAATGGATATAGGAGGTCGCTGTTACACTAGATAAGTGGTTACCTCATCAACAGAAGGGCTGCTGCACTGTTGCAGTGTTACAAAAGTGAAGTCAAAGAAATGCAACTTGGCACCCTCAAGGTGGAGTACTTAGTTCCACCTTGTTCAATGTTCTTATGAATTCACTATTAGAGTCAATTCGAGACAAGCCCAGCAATATTACTGTTATTATGTAGATGACATTCTTATACTTTCTAAAACTCATCGTGAAATACAAACCACCCTAAACCATGTACAGTCAGCCTGTGAGTACCTTGTTCTCATCAACTACACTGAGAAAATTATAGTATTCAACAAACAAGCTGGTAACCACAAACGTGGACCATCAAACCTTAGATAGATAACAACACCCCATTGACTGTGTCTCCTCTTTTAGATATCTCGGTGTCTCTATCCCCTGTACCACACCTGCCATACAACAGCTAGTCTGCCAGTGTGCTGATAGATTAAAACCTCTTAAATATGTTGCTATCAAACAGGGAGTTACTTCCGCCTGGGAAGATATTGGAAGCATATTGTGTTGTCTAGTGGTAGACCCTGCTGCCAAATGGCATCACAAAAATTGTGACCAAATCCCAGGTTGCTGATCTGACTTATTCTATTTATGCAAATTGTAGGGTTTGTTGGGGGGGGGGGGGGGGGGGGGGGGGGGGGGGGGGGGGGGGGGGGGGGGGGGGGGGGGGGGGGGGGGGGGGGGGGGGGGGGTGGGGGGGGGGGGGGGGGGGGGGGGGGGGGGGGGGGGGGGGGGGGGGGGGGGGGGGGGGGGGGGGGGGGAGAGAGAGAATTATTATTATATTATGTATATTTTCGCCTCAAGGCCATGATATGGTTTAAAATTACCTGTGCCCGGGTGGGCTGAGGCCCGTAATAAAAAAAAAACGACAATATCAGAATTGACAAAACAATGTAGCTAGGCTATACACGTATAATAGGTATGATAGATTACCATGCACCAGCCCTGGTCCTTCGTAAAAGACAAGCTCGAAAAAATGCAAAATAGAGCCCCCTTAGACTAATTTTAGGCTGTCCCATGAGCACTAAAGTATATGAGGAAAGACCTAGGTATACTCAGTGTCAGAGATAGAATAATTGAAGGCAACCTCATGATACCCCTGAGGCTCTTACGTGGTGATACAGATAACATTGCTTCTAAGAAATTATTAGAATATATGAGTCACGAAACTGGTAAATTTAAATGGACCCAAAATACAGCTATGAGGATGCTTGGACCAGACCATTTGTACAAAGCTGAAACACAACATGCACCCTTCGACATCACAACACCCACGTACCGGCCTAAGCGACTGATCACACAAAATCCTTATCTCCAACACACTGCCAAAGTGAGAGCTCTTGAACACATACATAACCTACAGGCTGAAAATAACTTCACACAGACCATCTACACTGACGGTTCTCTTAACACTGTCTGTAAGAGGGCTGGAAGTGATGTCATTGTAACTCAGCCTAACAGTAATGTAAAAGCGAAAGGAGCTGCAAATAAGTAACTGGGCATCCACTCTACAAAATGAACTATTTGCCACACTCACAGCCCTGCAACTTGTTGAAAACACTGCCACTGACAGTCTCATCATCACTGACTCTTTATCCTCACTACTTGCTCTTGATACCCTAAACTCAGATTGTCACCCGCCTGTCTCTGAAGCCAGACATAAGCATATGTGTCTTGTTGACGGGGGTATCAGGATCAAGTTGCTGTGGATCCCCTCTCACATAGGCATTAGTGAACATGATAGAGTTGATGCCTTAGCTAAACTCGCGTCCAACAATGACAATGTTGAATACAATCTAGGACTGTCAAACAGGAACATAAAAACTGTAATCAGGAAAGAACTTGCTGATGAATTTGAAGCCAGTCGACAAGTCTAAACAGGCACCTGTCATTCCATTGTTTACCATGATGAGATGTATCAAGTAAACCATGTATTGCATAAAAAAATAACAAGATCACTAGATAACAAGATGTTATAACCGCAAGACTAAGGTTAGGATATAAATACAGTAACTCTAGCAGTATTGACCTTCCGGCAGATTTATTTTTATGGGGAATACTCCACTCTGGCACAGGTCATCGACCCACAACGGGGCCTGCGGGGCAAAATTAAAGGAGTAAAAATAACGAAATAAAATATTGAAGAGAAAAGACTATATTAATCTACACTACGAACATGCCGGAAAACTAGCTTTTTGAACTGAGACAGATTGCAAGAGGATGGGAACACAGAAGGCAGAGCATTCCACAGTTTGGTTGAGTGAGGAATGAAGGATGTACTTGAACGAGTTATTCTAGTGTGAACGTCATCCACACAGAAATGGTGGGCACCTCGGGCAAGACGAGTGTTACGAGCCCAATGCCTTGCGGTACACAGAATGCCAAATGCACCGAACATTGCCCGTTAAAGTACCTGTAAAAGAGAGAGTGAAGCAACGTTATGGCGAAGAGAAAGGGAAGCGAGATTATCGACTAAACGAGGAGAGTTAATAAGACGAAATGCTTTCGATTCCACCCTATCTAACAACTGAACAGAAGAAAAACCACCCCCAGACATGAAAGCAGTATTCCAAGTTAGGACGTTTGAATCCCTTATAAACTTGAAGCATGGAGTAATGTTGTTACAGCATCTGTACAGCATTCTCAGCTTTCGGAAGGTAGTTTTAGCAATAATGTGAAAGTGCGACTTTCCTGACATATTAGAGAAAATGGTGAGGCTTAGCATATTCATATTTTAGAATTTGGCAAAATGATTGCGCCCTGAAATATGATCTGGGATATGTGAACAAAATTGAATGTAAAGTGTGTGGCCAGAAATGGCCACACACTCCAACACTACGTCTTATACTGTGAGAAAATACAACCTTATAGGGATAGATCCAAGCACACTGTGTATGCAATGGCAGAGCACCTTAGCTCTGATGATAAGATAACTGATATACTCAGACTGTATCCACACTTTGCAGAGAGCATCCCTGATCACCATGAGGAATTTAGAGCCTACCAACAAAACAGATAGCAAAATGAGCAGTTCTTATCCCCTGTCACAGCAGATGAATTACTGGCCATCATAAAAATGTCCAAAGATGCAACAGCAGGCGAAGACAATATAACAATGAGCATCGTTAAGAAAGTAGCCCACTAATTACTACCTGTTCTCCTACACATTTGTAACTCCTCCTTCACTCGCGGTGTTTTTCCGGAGAAACTGAAAATTGCTAAAGTTCACCCAGCATATAAAAAATCTGGGGACAGAGGTCTCTTCAAGAATTACCGCCCCATATCATTCGTCCCAGCCTTGAGTAAGATACTGGAAAAGCTAGCATGTAATAGACTAAATTCCTTCTGCAATGCCAATAACATCTTTACAGACTCCCAATTTGGATTTAGGGCTAGAAGGTCGACTGAGAATGCTTTGCTATCCTTTACTAATGACATCTTAAATTCCTTTGATGAAAGTTCAGTTCACAGTCGGTATATTCTTGGACCTCTCTAAAGCCTTCGATACTGTCGACCATACCATCCTCCTTTCAAAGCTTGAACATTACGGCATTAGGGGCCTGTCCCACAATTGGTTTACCTCATATCTGTCTAACAGGATGCAGTTTGTCTTCGATAATAATTACCATTCTGACTCCTCGCCAATCATGTATGGCGCCCCCAAAGTTCCATTCTCGGTCCAGTACTGTTTTTGTTGTACATTAACGACAAATTCCACGCCAGCACACTCATAAAATACAACTTATTTTCAGACGATAGTAATCTCTATGCCAGCAATTCAGACCCCCATTCCTTGATGAGAACTATGAACACTGAATTGACTTAAGTCAGGACATGGGTAATACGTAATAAACTGACCTTAAACTTTGAGAAAACCCACTACACGATCTTACCCCCAGACTTGGACCCCCTGTACCTTGTTAATACAGTCCTCAAACGTGAACAAAATACTAAATTCCTCCGAGTTATTGTTGATGAGAAAATTTACTGGAGAAACCACATACAAGCCATCCACAGTAAAGTCAATAAACAGTGCTGTATTATGTATCACACTCGACAGTCACTCACTCTCACAGCAATGAAAGAAATCTATCATGATCTTGTTTACCAACATCTGATACACTGTCACACACTATGGGGGCCTCTGGGCCTTCAAAAACACATTCTCTGGTTACTGCACAAAAGAAAGTTGTACGAACAATGACCTACTTGAAAAAAACAGATCACACAAACGGAAAATTTGCTATATTGAAAATGTTAAAATAAGAAGATATTAACACTTACTGCTGTGCCCTCTTTGTTTTCAAATCTATATATCACTTCCTTGACAATAATTATTTCCAGTTCCGGAATAATCAGAGATACAAATTAAGGCACCGAGAGCTACTAAGACCACCCCCATGCACTCCTCTCAGTCCCAGACCTCCATAAAATATCAAGGTGTGAAGGTGTGGAACAACTTCACCCTACCCATCCGAGCAAAGACTACGCTCCCTTCCTTTAAATCAACTCTTAAAAATATTCTATTGTCTAAGTATTTCTTGTAACACTCTATATTTACAGTACTTTATTGTACCATCAAAACCGTTTAATCGAAAGTATAATGTAAATAAGTAATAATTAATTAATCCTGCACAAAAAGAGAGCTCAGGTTCTCAACTGGCTCAGCCATGTTAATATTGTTATTACTATTATCCACTCTGTATCTGTGTTTTTTGGTTAAATAAACAGTTTCAATTCAATTCAATTCAAAATTATATGTACCGACTTAAACAAAAATTGTACTGGAAACTGTAACATTCATTGCCATAATATCAAAATCACTGAGGTCCGATAAAATTTTTGGCCTCTGCTCTGTAATATTTTTTGCGCTACCGCTCACAGGATGAGTATAGTGCAAAATAAACTAGCTGCTGTCCGCTGCAAAATTCAAAATTCAATTCCTCATACTCCATCGTCTCCCTCACACTCCTCCACCTCCCTGACACTTCTCCACCTCCCTCAAACTACTCCAACTACTTCACACTCCACCTCCTTCACACTCCTCCACCTCCCTCACACTCATCCACCTCCCTCAAACTACTCCACCTACTTCACACTCCACCTCCCTCACACTCCTCCACCTCCCTCACACTCCCCCACCTTCCTTACACTCTTCCACCTCCCTCACAATCATCTACCTCCCTCACAATCTTTCACCTCCCTCACAATCATCTACCTCCCTCACAATCATCTACCTCCCCACAATCATCTACCTCCCCCACACCTCCACCTCCCTCACACTCCCCACCTTCCTACACTCTTCCACCTCCCTCACAATCATCTACCTCCCTCACAATCTTTCACCTCCCCTCACAATCATCTTTCTCCCTCACAATCATCTACCTCCCTCACAATCATCTACCTCCCTCACAATCATCCACTCCCTCACAATCATCTACCTCCTCACACTCTTCCACCTCACCACAATCATCTACCTCCCCTCACTCATCTACCTCCCTTCACAATCATCTACCTCTCTCACACTCTTCCACCTCCCCTCACAATCATCTACCTCCCTCACAATCATCTACCTCACAATCATCTACCTCCCTCACAATCATCTACCTCCCCACACTCTTCTTCCACCTCCCTCACAATCATATACCTCCTCACTATCATCTACCCCTCACAATCATCTACGTCCCTCACACTCTTCCACCTCCCACAATCATCTACCTCCCTCACACTCTTCCACCTCCCTACAATCATCTACCTCCCTCACAATCATCTACGTCCCTCACAATCATCTACCTCCCTCACACTCTTCCACTTCCCTCACACCCCCACTCCCTCACAATTATCTACCTCCCTCACAATCATCTACCTAGCTCATACTCTTCCACCTCCCTCACAATCATCTACCTCCCTACAATCATCTACCTCACAACCATCTACCCTCCCTCAACTCATCTACCCCCCACACTCTTCCACTCCCTCCCTCCTCTATCTCCCTCACAATCATCTACCTCCCTCACACTCTTCCACCTCCCTCACAATCATCTACCTCCCTATAATCATCTACCTCTCTCACAATCATCTACCTCCTCACAATCATCTACCTCCCCACAATCATCTACCTCCCCACAATCATCTATCCCCCTCACAATCATCTACCTCCCTCACAATCATCTATCCCTCACAATCATCTACCCCTCACAATCATCTACCTTCCTCACACTCTTCCACCTCCCCAAACTACTCCATCTACTTCACACCCACCCCACACTCCACCCTCTCACACTCTCCACCTCCCTCACACTCTTCCCACCCCCCTACAATCACTCCTACCTCCCCAATCATCTACTCTCACACCACCTCACAATCATCTACCTCTCACACTCCTTCACCTCCCCACACCTCCTTCACCTCCTCCCTCACACTCCCCACCTCCCTTACAATCATCTACCCCTCACAATCATCTACCTCCCCTCACCCTCTCTTCTACCTCTGCAATCATCTACCTCCCTCACAATCATCCACCTCTCACACTCTCTTCCACCTCCCTTACAATCATCTATCCCCCTCACAATCATCTACCTCCCTCACAATCATCTATCCCCTCACAATCATCTACCTCCCTCACAATCATCTACCTTCTCACACTCTTCCACCTCCCTCAAACTACTCCATCTACTTCACACTCCACCTCCCTGCACACTCCTCCACCTCCTCACACTCTCCACCTCCCCACACTCTTCCACCCCCACAATCATCTACCTCCTCAATCATCTACTTCCCTCACAATCATCTACCTCCCTCACAATCATCTACCTCCCTCACACTCCTTCACCTCCCTCACACTCCTTCACCTCCCCCACCTCCTCCTCTCCCTTTACAATCATCTACCTCTCTCTCAATCATCTACCTCCCTATCTTCTACCTCTTGCAATCATCTACCTCCCCTCACAATCATCCACCTCCCCACACTCTTCTCCACCTCCCTCACACCCCTCCCTACAATCATCTACCTCCCCCACACTCCTCCACCTCCCACACCTCTACCTCCTTACAATCATCTACATCCCCACACCACCCCCAAACTACTCCACCTACTTCACATTCCACCTCCCCACACTCTTCCCTCCCCACACTCCTGTACCTCCCTCACAATCATCTACCTCCTTTCACAATCTTCACCTCCCTCACACTCTTCTGCCTCTCTACAATCATCTACCTCCCTCACACCTCCACCTCCCTCATACTCTCCCCCCTCCCTCACAATCATCTACCTCCTTACAATCATCTATCCCCCTCACAATCATCTACCTCCTCACAATCATCTATCCCCCTCACAATCATCTACCTCCCTCACAATCATCTACCTTCCTCACACTCTTCCACCTCCCTCAAACTACTCCACCTATCACATTCCACCTCACTCACACTCTCCCACCTCCTCACACTCCCTCTACCTCCCTCACAATCATCTACCTCCCCACAATCATCCACCTCCCTCAAACTACTCCACCTACTTCACATTCCACTCCCTCACACTCCTTCCACCTCCCTCACACTCCTGTACCTCCCTCACAATCATCTACCTCCCTCTCAATCATCTACCTCCTCACAATCATCTACCTCCTCACAATCATCTACTCTCACACACTTCCACCCCCCTCATACCTCTACTTTCCTCACAATCATCTACTTCCCTCACAATCATCAACCACCCTCACAATCATCTACTTCCCTCACACCTTCACCTCCCTCACAATCATCTACCTCCTTCAGAATCTTCCACCTCCCTCACACTCCACCTCCCTCACACTCCACCTCCCCCACAACATCTACCTCCCTTACAATCATCTACCTCCCTCACAATCATCTACCTCCCTCACATTCCTGCACCTCCCTCACACTCCTCTACCTCCCTCACAATCATCTACCTCCCTCACAATCATCTACCTCCCTCACACTCTTCCACCTCCCTCACAATCATCTACCTCCCTCACATTCCTGCACCTCCCCACACTCCACCTCCCTCACAATCATCTACCTCCCTCACAATCATCTACCTCACACTCTTCCACCTCCCTCACAATCATTTACCTCCTTCAGAATCTTCCACCTCCCTCACACTCCACCTCCCTCACACTCCCCACCTCCCTCACAATCATCTACCTCCCTCACAGTCATCTACCTCCTCACACTCTTCCACCGCCCTCACAATCATCTACCTCCCACACAACCATCTGTTTTTCTATATTTTTCCCTAAGATAAATTCCATTTTTGAGATATGTTTAGTTTTACTTTGCTTTTTTGGTATGATTTCATAATTACTAAGGCGTAATTTATCCAGCTTACGATTTGTTTTTTCTTTCAGGATCCTGTCCTTATGGACTAGACCTCACTTTGTTTATCTGAGTTTACAGTGTGTAGAGTACACACTCTGGTGGCAGATCGTGTTGACCCTTGCACACTATTACCTAATCTGGCAGGTATACGAGGTCATACATACTCGTCCTTATTTTTGTAGTATCAAGTTCTTTTTGGTGTGATGTCGTCAAAATACTGAGGGCTTGAAAGGAATAGATTTTCCCAAATTTATTAACACTACCAAAAATAAAACTAGAACTATAAAACTAACATAAATCAGAAACACTGAAAAACCGAAAAGCTACTCCACAACACTTGGCTACCAAACTGATCATGTGATTAAGAAGGTGTAGTTCACTTGGCTTAGAGAGGTGGAAGACTAATAACGAAGCCCACAGAGTCTCAAGTAGTGATGGATTGGTAGCGGTGAGGTTCACTTGGTTCACTTAGTCGGGGAGACGAAGACCACTTGAACTTCGGGGATAGATGGAGGCAGCGGTGGAGATCACTGAACTGGAGCGGTAGTTGGAAACAGCAGTGGAAGGTGAATCAACTGACCCGAGTCACTCGCCCGACCTTAAGACGCTTTCACCCGGCCCTTGGCTAGAATAGAGTCCTTAAGCCCAAAACAAAGTGAAATCAACAATTAATTCTGCTACTTCCATAGATAACATCTTTATTATGAGTAATCACCTTCACCAACGAAGCCCTCAACCCAATTCAACTGTACAGAAACGTCCGGAGCGAGATCCCACGATTCAAACTAGACTGGCGCCTAATATTAAATCCTTACACGGTTCCCCCAACAAGAATCTAGATTCTAGACAGACATGATTATTTTCCCGATATACTCAACAGATCTGCCCCAACATTATCTATACCAACGACAGGAACCACTCTGAATTCGAAAGGCTGTAGAATCAGAGACCAATGAGCTAGTCTGTTATTGTAAGAATTAACTTTGTTTATGCATACCAGAAGTTTGTGATCAACCTCTAAAATAAACTCTTTTCCCATGAGGTTATATTCGAACCTTCGAATTTCAACATGATTTCAAAACACTCACGTTCGATGGTGGATACTTTTTCTCCCGATCTAGCAACGAATGCTACTATCTCTTCTTCCGACTCTACATCATCGTCCAACACTTACAATTGAACAGTCATCAGCGGGTCATCCGAAACGATAATTAAGGACAGTTATCTCATCTAACACCCAAGCCTGTGAAACATGAGATCTGTGAATATACTTTTTGAGGAGGTTTGCATGATGCAATTTGTGATTACTAGGCAGTTACCAAACAGGGAGGTACTACCGCCTGGGAAGATATTGGAAGCATAATGTGTTGTCTAATGGTAGACCCTGCTGCCACATGGCATCACGAAAATTTTGACCAAGTCCCAGGTTTCTGATCTGACTTTCTGCCTCATTTACACCCAATTGTAGGGTCTCAATTGTTTCTCTTATTATTGACAACACAACATACATACATATATTGTTTCTCACGTTTGATCTTTTTTTTCATTTTTGTATTTCTTTATGGTTCTTTATTATTATTATTATTATTATTATTATTATTATTATTATTATTATTATTATTATTATTATTATTATTATTATTATTATTATTATTATTATTATTATTATTATTATTATTATTAGTATTAATATTATTATTAATATTATTATTATTATTATTATTATTATTATTATTACTAGCAGAATCGCCGCTCAGAGGGCGGCTCATCCTCTCGGCAACGGTAGGACGCCACCCTCCGGGAGGCTCCACATTGTCTTACTGTTCAGTCCCCAAAGCCTCTTCTTCCATCAATAGTTCATTAACGGTGTATGTAAGTTCCACCATGTTTTCCACTACAACAATACAGCAAAGTATATTTTTTTTAGCATTAAACTGTTATTATTTTATTGTCTAATCATCACTACATATAACACCATCCATCATCACTACATATAACACCACCCATCATCGCTACATATAACAACATCCATCATCACTATATATAACACCATCCATCATCACTACATATAACACCATCCATCATCACTACACATCGGTACAGTAGTTTCCGAGATTCTCGTGCGGACACACACAAACAAACAGACATACTTCTTTGTTTTATATAGATTATTATTATTATTATTATTATTATTATTATTATTATTATTATTATTATTATTATTATTATTATTATTATTATTATTATTATTATTATTATTATTTTTACTATTATTATTATTATTATTATTTTTACTATTATTATTATTATTATTATTATTATTATTATTATTATTATTATTATTATTATTATTATTACTATTATTAATATTATTATTATTATTATTAATATTATTATTATTATTATTATTATTATTATTATTATTATCATTATTATTTTTATCATTATTATTATTATTATTATTATTATTGTTATTATTATTATTATTATTATTATTATTATTATTATTATGATTATTATTATTATTATTATAACTTTATTATTATTATTACTTTATTATTATTATTATTATTATTATTATTATTATTATTATTATTATTATTATTATTATTATTATTATTATTATTATTATTATTATTATTATTATTATTATTATTATTATTATTATTATTATTATTATTATTACATTTTCGCCCCCTAGGCCCCGATGTGGGTCAGTGACCTGTGCCCGGGTGGGTTAATCCCCGTAAAAAAAATAATAATAATTAAATAAAGAATAAGTACTGCTTAAATCAGTACAAATAATTTGCTCAAAAATTCTGCAATACTGGGCTCCATCACAGTTTTAATGATGAACGCAACATCAGATACACTTCTCTCTTTTGTTAAAAAAAAATCTCTGTTTGCTTTTAAGTTTTACAAACGATATTTACATTCATCTAAGTATAACTACATTTTCGAGATAAATTCTGAACAAAATCAGAAAAGCACACAACTCAGTAGACAGTAAGTGAGTGACAATTAACAAAACATGTTTGCCACAAAAACAGCACATGGGATGCACATTTGTCAACTTAAAGCAGTTTTGCTCTCTTAAAATTTCTATGTAACTTGAAATGTGTACAATGCAAGGCAGGGGACCCCACTGCACTGGCATGAGAGAGCAGTTTAACTTTGTCATCTGTATGATGGTTTTCAATCAACAACACTTACAGATTTCTATAGTTCTTGTCTTAGTTTTGATATAACAGACTCTGCCTTTTTTTTAAATAGAGATGCATCTTTCACTTAATAGTAGAGCGGATAATGGAAAAATCGTGAAAATGGTGATACAAGCATGAAATTTGGCAGGATCATACCCTAGGGGCTACTTGTCAAATCTGCCTGATTGGCCATTTGGAAATCAAAGATGGCGGCCATTTTTTAAGATGGCTGCCAAATTGACCTTCGAAAGATGATTTTTTTATAGAAATTGATGTAGTTGGTCAATCTAAATGATCTTAGTGTCGATATGTATTTTTTCAAGCATGCTCAGATGATTTTTTTCTATTTCTGATACTCTCAGATATATATTTGTCGTATTTATGACTGGTTTTATGTACTGGTTTTATGTTTTTCCAACTAGGTGAGGGTAGCATGTGAGGGAGTAATTGTCGGGCACTACCAGGGGCACACTGGTGACATCACTGCTGGGGAACCCAGAATGGGGTTCAGTGTCAGCTAAGAAAAAGCATGTCATACTGCAACAGCTTAGTGTCCCAAATGCTGCTTAACCAACCCCAAATCAGTTAAGCAGCCGCACCTGAATTGACAGAATGTGCCAGCGCGGGAGAGCCGAGCCAAGGATAACAGGGTTTTAGTTATCTGGATGGTGTACAGATCGCACGGGACTAATGACACTAGATGAACGATCGGACTAGGTGTAGGGCAAAAGGCATGAACCTAGTTGTATCCCATACAAGAAAGTGCTCATCAGGGTGGTCAAAGGATAAACCCTCGGCCCTGAAGATCAAAAATAGTTATGGACACAAAATCTACCAACAAATCATTCCTCACTGACCGGGCAAAGTGTTGTCTTTGTCAACAGGATAAGAAGGACGATCTTAAGTCTCCACATGCAAATTCTGCCAAAAAAGGAGATGACGGTTACAAGAGCTTGGCAAGGGATATTCCTCTATTCCATTCAATCAATACACTGCCAATCAAGCTTGACCCTGCAAGAATTGTTGAAGATGATGGGATAGAGGAGACCTTGAAGAGAAACAAGGCACAGTATCATGAGAGTTGCAGACTTCTGTTCAACAACACAAGCAACAGAATGCTTTCTATGTGAGCTTTGGGAGATGACATAAGACATGCAATGACAATGAAACTTAATAAAAGATTGAATGATTGTGCGAAGACACTTAGCGATGGAAAACTCCTTGCCAAACTAAGTGCAGGAGATGTTGTGACACAAGAACTGAAGTATCACCGTCGCTGCCTGGCAGACCTGTACAACCGAGAAAGAACACACCGAAATGCTCATGAGCAAGAAGAAGCACAAGAGCTTCATTCGAACAAGAACGCATACCCAACTGCTTTCTCTGAACTGGTCACTTACATCACTCAGATGAAAGCCTCTAGTGAAGGTACTGAACCACCCATTTTCAGACTTGCTGACCTGGTCACACTCTACAGACAGAGACTTGGGCAGCTGGGTGTTGGATCGCACGATGTTCATGCTACTCGACTGAAGGACCAGCTGCTTTTTCACATCCCCCAGCTGCAAGCTCATCACCAAGGAAGATATATCCTACTGGCCATTGAGAAGGATGTTGGCTCAATCCTGGCACAAGCAAGCAAATACGGTGACGCGATCCATCTGGCCAAGGCTGCTGGGATGATACGACGGGACATGCTTCAGCACAAGTCACACTTCAGCAGTACATTTCATGAAAGATGCATTGAACAGGCTGCTCCACCAACACTGCTTCAATTTGCATGCATGATCGAACATGGTGCAGATATCAAATCCCAACTCCAGCATGGCGCATCGAAATCTGACCTTGCTATGTCACAGCTCTTACAATACAACTGCTTTGCCAACTACAAGGTAGGATCACAAATCTACAGACACTCCAAGGATCATGATGTAGTTTCTGGGATAGGGCCTAAGAAAGCTAGTGGGATCCTATGCTTTCATGCTTTCACTGGCTGTGACGTTGTGTCTGGCTTCCGTGGGAAAGGAAAGAAATCTGCATGACAGACATGGAATGTCTGTGATGAAGTTTCAGAAACATTCCCCAAACTCAGCCAATGTCCAACAACAGTTGCTGATGTTGACCTGCAGAAGCTGGAAAGATTTGTTGTCCTCATGTACGACAGATCTAGTGCAGCCACTGGTGTAGATGAGGCAACAACCGTGAAGATAACCTGCCAGCCTTCGCTCTGAACGGACCCCTCCCAAGAACCCTTCACTGCCCAAGCTGACCAGCCTTTGTCTCTGATCCAGCAGCTGGAACATCACTGGTAACCGACCACCATTGGAAGCCTGTTGATTGCGACATGCCCTGTTACGGCATTAGACCACCATTCCAAGCCTGATCGCCCCTATTAGGGCACTTCGAAACCAGATATCCCCCACGAGCGCTCTGGACTGCCAGAGGCAGCAGTACTCCCCACGGTTAGTGTGAGAGACCCACACTCCTGCTGGAGGGCTGCTGTCGGCTGCGGGTCCTGACGTGGTTTGGGGTCTTTCTCTCCTACTCAGCCCTTTCTCTTTTCACTCTGGCCTGGGGACCTGCACCATCAGAGGTGTATACGTCCTCAGGTCCCCCCTGTAAGTTTTCACCTCCCTCCCAGGAGTTTGTGAAAAGGAAAGGGGGCCGGAGCTTGCACCACCGCCGAGCCTTCCTGGGTAACCGTGATCGTGCGGGTCAATCCAGGGAGGGGGTCGCTATCCCTCATCCTCCCCTCCCTCCAATTAGGTACACTAGGCTCGCGCCTCACATAAGCGAGCAGCTTCAACACTAGGGCAGTAGATTCGGCATACGTGGCCATCGGGAGACACTCACACACCACAGATACATATGCACACACACACCTCCCTCAGCCTTCATAGGGTAAGGACGTGTGTAGTCGGCGCTGCCCGCTAACGCGGCCGTGGTCTCTTGACCATAGAGACAGCTGCCAGCCCGGTCTGTCGGGACCTCCCCTCCCCCATCTCCTTCCCATCTGGATTTATCAACATCCTCACATCAGCAGTACAGTGCAAAGATTGACGATCAACCCACAAGTGATATACAAAAGTGGCAATTTTAACTCGAAGGAAAAGCACAAAAACACAGCAATACTGAGTGTGGCTGGATCTGACCTAACCTGACCTGACCTCACAGCTTCACCTGACCTATCCTGAAGGATGGAGCACACCTGCATTGCCCCAAGCTACTGTCCTGGCCACGTGGCCACACAACTGCCCAACCGCATCCAGCCCATACGAGCACGAACTGATTGCTAAAAGAACAGCCCAGTCCCAACCATTGTAAAAATTATCAACACCTAATTATTATATATCTTATTTGTATCACTTATATTACATGTACATCATTTGTAAATCAAGAGACTCATTCCCCAATTATGTAATTGTATATTTTCAGCCTTCCAGCTGCCATGCTCTTTCAATAAACCGTTAATTATTATTATTATTATTATTACATACTTCATCCTTGACCACCGACGGATCAAGACGGGTCAGACGCACCTGGCGCTGCTCAGCAGCAGCCACGTCAACTGTTATGTTGGCCCACACCAACTCCCTCCCCTGAACCCTCCTCCCCACGGGAATATCAACAAGTTCTCGCCAGAAGTTACTATTTCATTTGGGAAAGGAATGGAACCAGTGTTGAATAGTGGTGAACAGTGCTTAAGTCAGTGAAAAACAACTCGGCAGTTGAGTCTGAGCCAAGCTAACCTTCACACAGTGAGGTCCCGGGTACCCAGTGATAATTCCCCTGAGACTCCACGATGGGGAGGCCTGGGACTACACCTCACCCACTTGAGTGAGTGAAGTCCTGTGACAACAGATCACGTGGTGTCCCCATGATGCATGACACCACGTAGTGAATGAGTTGCTACAGCATCATGTGAAGTTCCTCATAACACCATCTGCGAGGGAATTACTACACCATGTGATGCCCCTCAAAACACCATCTGTGAGGGAATTACTACCCCATGTGATGCCCCTCATAACACCATCTGTGAGGGAATTACTACGTCATGTGATGCCCCTCATAACACCATCTGTGAGGGAATTACTACACCACATCAGGCCCCTCATAACACCATCTGTGAGGGAATTACTACATCATCAGGCCCCTCATACACCATCTGTGAGGGAATTACTACACCACGTCAAGCCCCTCATAACACCACCTGTGAGGGTACTAGTACTCCACGTTATGCCCCTCATAACGTCATCTGTGAGGGAGTTACTACACTACGTGTCTGCTGTTCAACACCTCAGCTCACATGATCCACGTGTGTAAACATTAATCTGTATGTTCACTGTATATGTTCAGTCACCTTTCTCTAATGAAGGCTTTTGTTAAACCACCAATGTATGTAATAAGTCATTTATGTTCAATGTATATTTTCAACCTTCAGGCTGCAAACTTTTTCAATAAACCGGGGAAAGTGGGAGTCAAAAAACAAGCAGGTCCTGGGAAGTAAAATTAGTTGCTCAGGACAAGGGGTAAAACAGGACCAGGGAAGGGTAGGTTTAAATAAGAACATACATAAGAACATAAGAAAGTGGGATACTGCAGGAGGCCGACTGGCCCATACAGGGCAGATCCCTTTCACACCCATCCCAGCACTTCCATGTGCCTATCCAACTTCGTCTTGAAGCTCCC